>NC_090729.1:796064-808564 GCF_036898095.1 Palaemon carinicauda
GTGCTGGAAGAAGTACGGCAATAAATGGGTAATGTTTACAATCATTGAGTGAGTTTCAAATATATTGGATCCTTTAAAATGTAATAAATGTGAAAACTAATAAAATACAATCATTAGGGCATACAATGTATGACCTAATTAAATAAATTAAAAACAAACCAACTTCCTCTACAGGACAATTATTAAAAAAAAAAAAAATATTCTTTCCCACATTAAGGGGTCGATTGCCTAATATGCCCTCCCCAATGCCTTCTATCAAAGGTATTGACTCCCAAACAACCTCTTCTCTCCATATAATCCTTTACCCTGTGGTAGGGGTGTAAAAATACTACCATCGTTAGTCCTGCGTGGCCTAGAAAGCGAATAAAAGGACAGCTGCTGCCTTGCAGGCTTGCTATTTTAACAAAAAGCCAGTAACTGGAAACTTCTACCTTGCAGTTGGACTATTTAGTCAAGGGTTAAACGCCCCACCACGTATTTTGAGTATTTAGTCAAAATTTAGGCACGTCGCTAATAAATGAAGTTGATATTTACAAGGACATGCAGTCGCACTCTTGACGAATTATTAACCATACCTGTTCTTATAAAAAAAAAAAAAGCTGAAATTGAACAATTGCAATAAAACTATAACGATCATTGCCACATACAATCAGTAACTACCGACACGAGAATAAGCCCTTTTATGTTAGTCACTCCATAACAGAAACTCTTAAATATCAGATACTTCTTACGATAAGTTTATTGAAAAGGTAGCGTCACAATTTAGACAGGGAGATTCTGAATAAGGCTTCTATAAATCTTATTTCCGCAGAAAGCGTTTGGACAAATACAGTCACAGAGCGAAGTGTTACGTGCTGGGCCGCTGGCTGAAGAATCTTATCTAATACCATTATGGAAATTAGAAAATTAGCATTTAATTATTAAATGAAAGCGAGACAAAAAAGATAAGCCTAAGACATCTATACGAGTATATAGACGGAGGGAGGAAAAAAATATCGTAATTACTTATTGGCCAGATGTGATATACCTTTGAGACTTTAGGGTCCCCCCCCTAACCACTGCACTGAAAGAAAGTATGATTGAAAGTATGAGAGAAAATATGAGAGAAAGAACTAAAGAAAGAATTCCCGAAGCAAGCAGGGTTCCTATTTACACGACGCTGTTAAACCCGAAGTAGAAAAAAAAAATAATGAAAGATAAACAAAAGCATCGCCACGAAAAAGCGCAGAGGTCTCTGGAGCAATAAAGTTTTCCGTACAAGAGACCAACTTTAAATGAAAGACCAACATGTGTAGACTTCCTTCAATATTGGTTGCGGGATTTTCCAAAGGGAAGATTTTTTTGTGCCTTACTCTCATATATATATATATATATATATATATATATATATATATATATATATATATATATATACACACGTGTATATATGAATACACATGCATGTACGAATGTATGTATAAATATATATATATATATATATATATATATATATATATATATATATACACATGTATATATGAATACACATGTGTGTACGAATGTATATATATATATATATATATATATATATATATATATATATATACATACACATATATACCTAATGTATTATATATATATATATATATATATATACATATATTTATACATATATATATATCTATCTATCTATATATATATAGGGTGATGTGGTCACGACCCGGACACGGTCTCGACTCGGACAGTCTTAATAACCAATCAACGATCGAGCCTAGGATGACGTCAGAGCCATGACGTATGAGGGAGGGCGGTCCTAACTAGACGCCATTTGCAAACCTGCCCGCCAACGCTCCGCTTGTAAACAAGGTAAGAATTTCAATTTTAAGGGGTCGCGATCTTAATTTTCGGCATCAGGATATATTGTGCCATGACCATGAATAAGGCGTGATCAAGTTGTGATAAGTTTTGTTATGTAATATAGCCATATTGGCATAAAATCAGTGATAATACGGAGTGGCTAAACAACAATGGAGTGGTTTGGGGTGCCCGCTAAATAATTTTATGGTGTGGTCTCGACTCGGACAATTTTTGACGGTTCATGCAAATTAAGTGTACTGGAAAAACCACTTAAAAAGTGAATGATTGCATAGTTCTTACAACTATAATGTACCATATGTGAGATAAAGCCATGGAAAAGGCTGGAAATGGGTGTTTGCCACGGCTAAATATCGAGTGATTTTTCGAAGTGTTTTATTGATGGAATTGAATTATTTTTAGCATTAATATGTGCCCCCATTAGTGTTTACTTTTCCAAATTGAAATATTTAACCTAGGCCAATTGTTTATATTTTTTACGAATTTTTCAAAAAATGATGTGCGTGGTCTCGACTCGGACAATGTGCACGTGCTGTCCGAGTCGAGACCACGGAGGTATAAGAAGCAATAAATTTTTTTTTTTTAAATGACTCTGTCAATCACTCTCATTTTAACCTAAAACCAATATTAATACTATATATTAACTCTTATAAAATTATTGATGGTTTAAAATAATTAAATATGGGTGATTGCCTAAGTCAAATATAGAGTCAGTTTTGAGCTATTTTTTTTGTGCAAATTAATTTTTTTTAGAATTAATATGTGCCCCCCAATAGTGTTTAGTCTTCCAAATTGAAATATTTAGCCTAGGCCAATTTTTTAATTTTTAATAATTTTTTCAAAAAGCAAGGTCCGTGTTCTCGACTCGGACAGGTTTGTCCGGGTCGAGAACACGGAGAATCTTTATTTTTCTAAAATATATTAATTGGTCAGGCAATAGAATTTTAACATGGAACAAATATTCATTAGCCTAGCCTATGTCTCTAATGCCATTTATCTCTTTCAGATCCTTCGTGACTCCCAACCATGCCTCGCAACTACCAGCCAAGGAACATCCTAACCACGGATAGGACCAACTTAGAGAAGGCATTCTACCACCGCCTAGAGACTGGTTGTAGCATCCGTACTGCGTGCAACCTTTTTGGAGTTAAAGTTTCGACTCTTGGGGTAAGCTTGAATAAATCTAAGCCCTCTTAAATTCTATGTGTAGCCTAGGCTAAGAACTTTAGGCTAGCCTAGGCTAGCCTACCCTATCGGGCCTATGCTCCCCACTTTAACCATTGTTTTATTTTTTCAGGATGCTTTCACTCGGTCCAACACGGAGAGTGATGGGAAGACGTTTGTGCCTAAGCATCAGAACGTCAAAAAGGTTTTCACCGATGCGCAGGAACGCTTGATCGAGGAATACTCTATCAAGATCGCGCGGATGTTCTATGGCCTGCCAACGAGAGCTTTCAGGAGGATGATCCTGAAGTATGCAGAGGCTGTTGGCAGCCCGTGTATTCCTGATGCCTGGAAGAGGGAAGGTATGGCCACCCGTGACTGGTATTACGGGTATATGTTCCGTCATCCAAGGCTTGCATTGAAGGCTCCGGAGGGCATGTCACTTTCGCGCGCGATGGCTTTCAACCGCGTAAACGTTGAAGTCTTCTTCAAGGCTTACGTGGAAGCTGTCGAGCGACACAGTTTCATGCCAGCCAGGATCTTCAACTTGGATGAGAGTGGCTTGTCCACTGTGATGAAGCCATGTAAGGTTGTTTGCGAGAGAGGTCGTCCTGTTGCTTCGCAGGTTGCTCGGGAGAGAGGCAATCATATGACTTTCGTGGGGATTGTTAATGCTGCAGGGCATGGTTTCCCTCCAGTGTTTATCATCGCACGAAAGAAGATGAATGTTGATTTTCAGAGAGGGACTACTCCTGGAACCACAGTGCTCTTGCAGGCTAACGGTTGGATGGACCATGAGCGTTTCGTGCAGACACTCGAGCATCTCCATAAGGTGTCTTATTCTTCAGTGGAGAATAAGATACTGCTGATAATGGACAATGCCGAGTGTCACATGAGCATTCATGTGGTTGAGTATGCGATACGGCATGGCATCGTAATTGTCACGCTGCCACCTCATACTACAGCCAAACTCCAGCCATTAGATGTAAGTGTCTTTGGCCCCTTCAAGTCTGTCCTGCGATCCATTCAGGACGATTTTAAACTTTCAAACCCTCAAGTGCCCATCACAGAACATATGTTGCCAGAGATGGCGTGCAAGGCCTGGGACAAGGTTTGTAATGTCACCAACATCACCAATGGGTTTCGCGCTACTGGCATCTTTCCCGTCAACCGCAACATCTTTCCAGATGATGCGTTTGCTGGGGCAGAAGTCACAGAGCAGGCCCCTCCTGATGATGATGATGATTTGCCAGAAACTGTTGCCGCACCCTTGACACCAGTTCCATCGGAGCCTGACCAACCTCAGCCTGGACCATCTGGAATAGGTAGGATGTCACCAGCTTCAGCGTCTAGGGCTAACACTCCTGAAGCAGCACTCCAACCTCAGCAGACTCCAACTCCAACACCTTCATCTCCTCCAATTCCCGACGTCACTCCCGAAGCTGTGCAGCCCTACCCGAAGGCTCGTCCCCGCCCTGCTGCTAGAGGGCGCAAGAAGATCCGCGCCTGCATCCTGACTGAGGATGAGGAGGCTCTCAGCCAGCTGCGGGACAAGGAGGAGAAGAAAGCAGCCAGAGAGGAGAAGAAGCGGAGGTTGCAAGAGAAGAAGAGAGGGCAGGAGGCATGACAGGCGGTTAAGAGGAGGAGGTCTGAGCCAGTTGAGGAGAGCAGTAGTGATGAGGAGGCTGTCGACAATCCTGCACTCTGTGACGACTCATCTGAATATTCAGATGATATTGCAGAAGAGCTTGAGTTTGATGCTGCCTCCTATCCATTCGTCCAGAAGGAGCCAGAGGTGAGGGACTTTTTTTTAATATTTCAAAATCTGTAGCCTAGCCTAGGCTAGATTATGTTCATCTATTGCATAAGTAGCCTAGGCTAGGCTAAGTCTAGAAGAAAATTTCTATTTAATTGTCAAATTCCATAGGCTAGGCTATTCATTCTTTTTTTTCATATTTCAAAATCTGTAGCCTAGGCTATCCTAGCCTAGATTATGTTCATCTATTGCATAGGCTAAGTAGCCTAGCCCAAGTCTAGAAGAAAATTTCTATTTAATTGTCAAATTTAGTAGCCGAGCTGAATGGCTTGGTTTTAAAGCTTAATTCCTTAGAAAATTTCTATTTAATTGTCAAATTTAGTAGCCGAGCTGAATGGCTTGGTTTTAAAGCCAAATTCCTTATTCATTAATTCCATAGGCTAGGCTATTAATTCTTTTTTTTCATTTTTTCCCCCAGGTGGGTGACTTTGTCCTGGTCCAGCTTCTCTTCCAGGGGAAGAGGTCTGAGGAGCTTGTCCACTTTGTGGGCAAGGTCATTTCCCTGGAGGAAGACGGGCAGCAGCTGCAGGTGGACTTCCTCAGGATAAGGTCGCACTTGCTGAAGGACACCTTCCACTTCCCAAACATCGGGGATGTCGACGGTGTCGACCGCAGCAGTGTGTTGGGGGTCCTCACAGTCAGCACGGGGACCACCCAACGACAAGCAAACCTCATCAAGGTCCTCCCTCCCTTGAGGGACTTTAACATGCATTAGCATTAGTTTAAAGTCATTAGTTTTAAGTCATTCACTTTAAGATTCATTAGTTTTAAGTCATTCACTTTATCATGCATTAGTTTTAAGTCATTCACTTTAACATGCATTAGTTTCAAGTCATTCAGTTTCCCATTTTTTTTTAATATATATATTTTTGTATTAAATTGAGATTTTGCTACCAATTGTTTTATTCCACCTTTCAGTGTCATGTTCTGGATGTTTTTACTAAGAAAAAATATAAAATAATTGTTTAAGTGTGTTTTTGGTGGACCAAAACATCCGTCCGGGTTGAGACCACAACCCTGTCCGGGTCGTGACCACGCGGTCTCGACCCGGACTGAGAATTTTGGATTTTAAAAACGGCTGTAAAACCCAAAATATAATATCTACAGATATGAAACTCATATGGGGCATTAGTTACACTTTCTTTTAAGCACAAAATCTCTCCTTTAGCTCAATAACTTTTTTTTTATGAATATTATTCATTTTACTGTCCGGGTCGTGAACACATCACCCTATATATATATATATATATATATATATATATATATATATATATATATATATATATATATATATATATTTATATATAGCTATAACTATATCTATCTATCTATCTATCTATCTATATATATATATATATATATATACATTACGTATATATATATATATATATATATATATATATATATATATATATAAAAGTCAACAGCTTGGATTTTTTCTGAAATGGATGTTTCTAAAGGAATTACTTTATGAAGTTTTTTCCCCAGGGTATCCTTTCCATCTTTGCTTTCACTCACCAGGGGTTACCATATATTCAGTGAATAATTCCCTGCATTACCAACCTTAAGCAAAAGATATTTTTGAGGAAACTGGCTTAGTAACTGGCTTAGTCTCTCTCACTATATACAATACAGTTTCCATCGCTCTCTCTCTCTCTCTCTCTCTCTCTCTCTCTCTCTCTCTCTCTCTCTCTCTCTCTCTCTCTCATGTATATATACTGTATATACATACATAATATATATATATATATATATATATATATATATATATATATATATATATATATATATATATATATATATGTATATAAAAAATTTTTCCGGTTACATTCACCAGTCTCTCTCTCTCTCTCTCTCTCTCTCTCTCTCTCTCTCTCTCTCTCTCTCTCTCTCTCTCTCTCTCTCTCTCTCTCTTATGTATATATACTGTATATACATATATATATTATATATATGTATATAAATATATATATATATATATATATATATATATATATAATATGTATATGATATTTTTCTATTATACCCTGGTGAGATGGGTTGTGGTTAAGAAAGTGGGAGGGGTTAGGAAAAGTTGAATCTGTGTGCGTGTGTACATATCTATCTAAGCGTAAAAATCACAGGAAAACGTGATGCTCAGATGCAGAAGAACCACAGGGAAAATATCTATCTAAATATTTACCCACATTTTTGACGAGTCGTGTACACGAGTGTACGCATGCAAACACACACAAACACACACACACACACACACACACACACACACATATATATATATATATATATATATACATATATATATATATATATGTATATATATATATATGTATATATATATATGTATATATATATATATATATATATATATATATATATATATATATATATATATATATATATATCATTCCGGGCATGCTACTCAGAGAGGTACCCCGAGAGGAATGGGGAATGGTTGAATTTGTGTGTTCATATGTGCATATCTACCTAAATATCTAGCCGTCATTTATTACGGGTCCCGTACACTAGAATATATATATATGTATATATATATATATATATATATATATATATATATATATACATACATATATATATATATATATATATATATATATATATATATATATATATATATTTATACTGTATATATACACGTGTGTACACCAATATGTCTAAATGCATTTATGTACATATGTATCGTTTTCGAGAGAAAAATAACGTTTGTTGTAATGTGCTCTTTCACCCGGTGATACGTGGATTAACTTCAATGCATTACAGTAAATTTTCAAACATCAGAGTTTTTCAGCACCCACCAGAAGGCTTATCCGGTGGGCGAGACTAAAGTCATGGCATTAACGAAATATAAAGTTAAGGAAATGTTTAAGAGACATTATCCTTACAAAATAAAGATACTGGAATCTGTCATTAAATGTCAAGAGAGACCATGAATTTATCAGTGAGCCAAGGGAAACCCGACATATAAGCAATCAAATGTTCCAACCGATCTAACCATCATAATAGTCAACATAGGAATGACACCTGAGGGATGAAATATAATCATTATCTCGATCCAATTCATCCATCAACCAATGGATATTGTTAATCACAAGCTTGATTTCTGTTAAAAGCATTTACTTCACAACTGCAAACTGACCAAATTTTCATTTTGCCAAAATTTTTCCACAATTTTAGACTTCAAAGGTGATTTTTTTTTTTGCGATTTACTTTCTATGGCCTTTTGATTTAACACACACATATATATACTGTCTTTCACTGTCTTGGGGTAGAGTTTTCTTGCTTGAGGGTACACTAGGGCACTCTAATCAGTTTTACTTCTCTTCCACTGTTTTCTAGATTTCTATAGTTTATATATAAAAGATCTATTTCAATGTTGTTAATGTTCTCAAAATATTTTTTATTAATTGTTCATAACTATTCTTGTAGCTATCTTATTTATTCCCTAGTTTCTTTTCCTCACTGGGCTATTTATCCCTGTTGAGGGCCTTGGGCTTTTAGAATCCTGCTTTTCCAACTAGAGTTGTAACTTAGCTAATAATAATAATAATAATAATAATAATAATAATAATAATAACAAATGTGCCTTGTTTTCAGAAATGGCCAAGACCTATTTTCAGTATTCATATGGTATCTTAGTACTCTGTCAGATTTCATAAGCATTTATGTTTTGCCTAATTTCTCTGTGGGATATTCTTTAGCCTAAGACTTTGTACTATTCTCCCTGTACGCAGAAAATGCTGTATGTATTTGTGTTAATCATCCTGAATAGAATGGGTAACATGGGCCAAGAGCCTATTGCCCATATCTTTGAAAGTGATGAGCAGTGTGGTAGAGGGAGTAAGTTGTGATTGAATCAGTTTTTAAGGTTTATACACGTTACCATTGTACCATCATCATTGAATTTTTTCATGGGAACAGGGGCATTTTTAAATGGCATTTCCCTTTGTACTTGGACCTTCTTGAGGGCATTGACTGCTTAAAGCTGAAAGTACACAGTTTCACCTTTGATAGATACTGTACACTCTTTGATTTGATTTTGACTTTTTTGCTCATCTCTTTAATGATTTTGATGTTTGACTGAGGTATTGGCGCATAAAAGCTCTTTGAATGGTCAGATACCGATATATAGAGAAAAATTTATGTACCATAGTAGGACACTGTCAAGTGCACTACAGATATTTTTTTCTATGGCATCTGGTGGAATTACCGCTGTAGCTATGTTAAATAATTCGTGGTGCTTCTGAGATAACTAAGGGATCTACACATAACCCCTGATGCAGGTCAAATACAGGGTATCTTCTTCACATCAGAGCTCCATCTACGGTCATGCTTTTGTCTTTGTCTACGCTGGCTGGTTACAATCAGGCAGGTTAATTATTGTACCCTTCTTGAATTCTGCAGCATACATAGCAGTGACAGGTAGGGCTATAAACCACCTTAATAATGCTTGGCTTTGCATTGTAAGACCGATGATTCCTCTATTTACTTACCTTCAGATAATACAATGCAAAATACAGAAAAAACAACACTTTTAGCCATACCTGTGCAGTTTAGTAGTGTGAAACACTTAACTAAGATGTATGAATAATAAGCTGACCATTGGGCCATGGATTCAAGGTTTGTAATTAATTGCTTAGCACAATTTTAGTGACTGACCATGAATTGTATTGGGATTTACAGATGGGATATTAGACAGCTATGATCATAGGTTTCAACATACACGAGTTATATTTCATGATTTTTATGATCTTGAGGAAGGATGACTAAATGCGTTCTGCAAGGATTTATAAGCAATGCTACCAATGATCTAACAACATGCACGGATATTCAGGCCAATTTTAAAACTCGTTCTAAATCAAATTCTAAAAGTATTATTTATTGGGAGCCATTTGTTATGTCTTTACCAATTTCACAGAGAGGGTAATTTTTAGCACGTTTTTAAATTTTATCAATAAAAAAAAAATCATGAAAAGTGCAAGCTTCTGGTTAGGTATGTTTACAATGTTTTCCATAAGCACAAATGTTAACTTCGGTTTGGGAACAGCCGCCTAGAAGTGACGCCTGCTGCTAGACTTTAAGTGTGAAAGTAGTTAGAGCAAATTGTTATCTTATTTTTGTCAAGGCGTGGCCTGTGATGCTGCTTGCTCGTCATCCAGGACATTTCATACATGTTTCTGAATCTACTTGGATTTTCTGATTTGAATAGGGATTCATTAAATAAAAAACGGGTAGAAGAAATCGAACTACAAAATGTTTTGTGAAGTAGATTGAAACTAGTAGGAAATACTTCACAGCACATTGGAGTAAAAGGTGATAAAACTAATAATTTTTCATTGCTTTAAACGATTGAAACTGAGGAAAACTGATATGGCAAAAATTCCCTATTTAAAAAAAAAATGGATTGCAGAATCCCCATTCTACCATACCAAATCAATTTCTGAAATAGCTTGGAGGCCATCTCATGATAGAGGTTTCTTTCTATCACAACTAGAGAGAGAGAGAGAGAGAGAGAGAGAGGAGAGAGAGAGAGAGAGAGAGAGAGAGAACGGAAGCCCAGGTAACAGAACACCATAAAAGCCTTTGGCGTCATTCAACAACGCTCTTTCGCTCTTTTTCTTTGAGAGAGAATTGGAAGAGGGGGTTAGGGGAAGGGGGGTGAGGGAGGAAGGTCAGAAAGAAAAAGAATATCTCAGAGAGAGAGAGAGAGAGAGAGAGAGAGAGAGAGAGAGAGAGAGAGAGAGAGAGAGAGAGAGAGAGAGAGAAATGTGGCCACGAAAAGCTGGAGATTTTCCTTACTGCTAAAAGTCGGTCCTGATTTTCTCCGCACGTAAAGTCTGTTCCAAAATCTTCAAAAGTGATATTCGATACTTCGTTGTCTACTGACATTTTATATAGCAGCATTGCCTTGGAAAGAAACATGAAAGGAGTGAATACTTGATTCAACCATTTTTTTATATAAGTTGTTGATTATGTGTATATATTCATATATAAATATAAGTGCAAACACACACACACACATATATATATATATACATATACATATATATATATATATATATATATATATATATATATATATATATATATATATATATATATATATATATATATATACTCTTACGAAGCTGGTCTTGTATTAGAGTAAATATGTTATTCATGCATTTCATTTGCGTATTTAAGACATGTATAGCCAGCTCGTAAGGCGAGTTCCACTCATGTAGGTTTAAGTAATGTATGTAAGTTACATAAGACTTTCGTCATTCATGTGAATAAGTTTTCATTTCATTCAGTATATATAAATTTACATCATTTTTTAAAGAATTTACTTATTATTTCACGTATTTTGTTACGAAGTCTAATGTAATCTCGTTTAGGTATACTGCATGACCCATATCAGTATGAACACGAGGAATTACGTAATTTTTATATTTCCACGTGGTTAGAAAGTGCATGCAACTTCTCAAATTAGATTTACTCTTTTTTTTTTTAAAGTTACGAGGGTTGGCGAGTGGAGTTAGCTGAGAGAGGGTTGCCTTGCAAGCAAGGCTAGTTCCCTTTTTCAATTTACTATGTTGGCTACCTTACACTACAAGGTCTTTCTCATCAGGCCACTAGAATGATCTATTAAAATTTTTTAGATGAATTAAGTCCATACATGTAGCCCCAGGAATGCATAAGCAGCTGAGACCCACCCTATCCCTTTGAAAGGGCCAAAGTTCTCCAGCCCTCTCTCCTCTTAAGTGTGTGACCTCTCAAACGTTAATAAGTTTTTTACCGAACATTTACCGTGTATAGTATGTTCAAACGTTAATGAAACTATTGAAAGTTAATATAAGTACATTGTTATATAGATTTTTGTATCTGGCCCTGTGAGATTTATGTTAAACAGTGAAGTGTATTTACTTTGATTCTCTGTTCGGTAACCTCATGTGATCCAAAGGACGTAACTGTAACAGTTATATTTATGTAAATTTCATTTAGTGTTTCATCATTAGTGTGTTAAAGTGTTAACTATTTTCATTGATTACCAAAATTAAAAAAATTTATAAAATTAATTTCCAGTGAATCAAGTGATTGTATAATTTTCATAGAGAAACATTTTCTTGTCTTAGTCTAAGGTTTTGTTCAGATTTAATATTTCGAGTGATTTATTTTTGCTGTTAATTCTTTTGAAGTGTAACTTTTTATAGCATAAATTTATTTTTGTAAAGATTGTATTATTTCTATCACTAATATATCCTAACAGCGCTGTGCTCATAATTCCTGACTAAAAACTGAAGTATGGGGTTGTTTTTTAATATTTCATATTAATTAATCACCCAGTTCTGTTTTTAGAGTTAAGTAAAAGATCTTTGGATATTCAGTGTTTATATATTTTGCCGGCTGGGAGTTGCACATATTCTCAGAGCTCAGGTATTATTTTTGAAGGGTAACAGACATATGAAATATAAACAGGTAATTTTGGAGCTCAGGAGTTTATGTAATTTGCCAACCATAATAATATATGCCTATTCTATATATCTATATATACATATATAAACATATATGTAGCCTATATATACATACACACATGCACACATCTCTATTTATATATATATATATATATGTATATATACATATATATATATATATATATATATATATGTAA
>NC_090729.1:813564-818564 GCF_036898095.1 Palaemon carinicauda
AAAGGAATCAAGGAATAAATAAAATATTTTAAGAAGGGTAATAACATAAAAGTAAATATCTCCTATATAAACTATAAAAACTTTAACAAAACAAGAAGAAGAGAAATAAGATAGAATAGTTTACCCGAGTGTACGCTCAAGCATCAGAACTCTACCCCTATAATCCCCATGACCAAGATTAAAACTTTGTCCATTGACGTTTTGTTTTTCCTGTTCCCATCCTGCCTGAACTAAATAAAATTACTTGATTTCCTGATCATTCTGATATGCCTGTGCTGTATATTGATACCTTTCAAAAACTTTATTGAACCGAGAGGCAAAATATGTAGTAAGAGCCTTAATCGCAGCTTCACTAGGGTCATCGGTATGATGTAGTGTCTTAAACACTTCCCGAACCTCTCTACCGGCTGTGTGCAGTAATAACGCCTTCTGCTGTGTATATTTCATACTACCTAATGGTTCTAAATATATCTTAAATTCCTCACACCTTTATCATCGTCCTCCTTATTTCTTTCTGAAGTTCTTGTTTTGAGTCTGATGTACTCTGGGTCTGCCTAGGGGGAAGGAAGACCATTCAACATGGAGGTGTAATTAGGGGAAAGGCCCGCAGTTGCGCTACGATGTAAAAGTTCAGGGACTGGGCAGAAAAAAATGGATAAAGATAGCGGCAATGGAGGATTAGCCGATGGAGGAATGAAAAGGGCAAAAGAAGTGGAATAGGTGACTAAATGTGGGACCCTATGACCTTTTTAATAAAAAAAAATCGCAGGCGGTCACTTTAATCTCAATTAAATAGTTAGCTATACGAGGTTTTAATGTATAAAAATCAAGTATTTCCTTAGGAATGCTACATTACTCGGGTAATAGATACCTATTTCTATTGTATATCACATTTGATTCGGTATATTTAAATGTTCATCAACTGATTATAATAATTTCCTAAGTATTTGCTATTCGCACTTACCAATAATTTGTTTACGGTTTTCATACCGATATTTTCAGTTCAATATATTTTGGGGTCCTTTATAATTTAGATTTATTTCCAAATTCCCAAATTTAGACACCACATGGAACTAATTAAAACTTTAGTTGTAGTTATCAAAAAATAAAAAATTTACAATTCATTCTACAATCAATTTGTCTTTGAAATTATTTACTCCGCAGGTCACTTCAAGCTTTTATAGGCACGTGTCTACATACAAACATGAAAAATAAAATATAATCCTCAAGGCTATAAGGTAACCATATGCATTAAACTTTTTTGAATCCTTAACTGCAATGTACCCAACAGGAGATACAATCATGGCTTTAGCTCCCATGCATTGGATGAAGACCACACTTGTCCCATCCCTTGAGCCCCGTTGGCTAGGGTTAAACTCGTAAAAGCCTATGTTGACTAATAGCCTGAGCTCGATTGGACCTAATGGGAGTCCCAAAAGACCCAGTCAACCCGAATTATATGCAAGACGGTCCCTATGGGAGAGAGGAACGTACACACATTCGTTTCATGTTTGGACTGCAAGTAGTCTATGTATCATTCATGAAATTCAATGAAAAGATAAAAGAAAAACAGGATAATAGTAATTAAAATATTTCATAATGAAAAATAAGTGTTTATGAAAGGCAGAGAATTAGTAACCAAAAACTAAGGTTGTAGTTAAGTTATTTCTCAATTCATCCATAGGAAGGAAGGAAGGAAGGAAGGAAGGAAGGAAGGAATACATTTACTGAGGGAACTGCTGAGACAGAAAAAATGATATTAAAGAACGTAATGAAATGTCTTACTAATCAGGCCTTAGGCCTGGGACTTCAACTCGTGAGATCATTCACTAATTAAAAGTTACATTAAAAAAGGGAACTCCATATTATAAAACATACCAATCACATATATAAAAACAATATATTGAGAAGAAGCTAAATCATATGCAGTAAGGAAGAAAACGCCCTGACAAGGCCTTCCGGAAAAGGAAACAATGAAGACGATGAAATGAACCAAGCAGATTAATACCCCGCCTTCATTACCCATCCAATAAGGAGAGGGAACTCACGTGGGAAATCTCTCTTCTTTTTTTTTTCTTATGAAAGCCCTTCGTCAAGGAAATCGTTTCCGTGATTTGGAAATAATTTGTTCCTTCGAGGAGGAGAGATCGACGATGGAAACGAGATGATTATCTTCCATTGTTTAATTCGGAAGAGTTCATTATGGATGTTAATTACTTGTTGGGGCAGACAAATGGGGAATATTTTTTTTCTTTTAATTTTCGTGTGAATAGAATATCATACATAAATCAAAACTGACGAATAGGAAGCGCATTCAAGGAAATGAAATCAATACAATAATGTCAACATTGATTGAACGTAAACATATCACTGTTACTATCATTATTAGCTAAGCTACAATCCTTATTGTAGAAGTAGGATGTTACAAGCCCTAGGTTACCTAGAGGGAAAATAGCCCAGCGAGGAAAGGAAATAAATGACCTATTTATAATAAGTAGTGAGCAAATTCTTTCAAAATAACTTAAAATCAATAACAAGGATAAAATAGTTGTCCTATATTAACTATAAACAAAGACTTGTATCTACCTGTTCAATATGAAAAAAATCGCTGCAAATATGGAGTTTTGAAGTTCCATCAATTCAACCACGTTCTTAATAGATCATTCCACAATCTAGTCACAGCTAGAATAAAACTTCTAGAATACTGTGTAGTGTTGAGGCTTATGATGGAAAAAACAAGACTTGGACTATACTGCATATCGAATGTCTTCATCAAATAGTGAATTTGCAATCAAGAATCAATCCTAATATTTCTAAGGAGTAGTACATAGTTAAAGAAACATCATAAATACAGAGATCTGGAAGGTGGGCATCACTGACCTCGACCTGTATACATTCACGATTAAGTTTTTATGAAATATATATTCAGAATATTGAATTGATGCAAAGTGAGTAGCATCATCTGCATATGCAACGAGGCCATGTTTTCATAAAAAAACGCATGATCTGTCAATATATAAAAAAACACATAGCTATCAATATTTCCCCCAAACTATTTATATGACTGTTATTCAATAAGAGAGTTAAAACGCTATTTTCATAAAACATAAGTAAATGTTTTCGTGAAAGTATTTAGCAGATAGTTATATGCCCCACGCTTTCCTTCTGTCTAAGTCTGCTTCTCAAGTCCACATATCCAACCAAATATTAATCGTGAAAATTGTTAGAAGTCGGTTTGCATTACTATTTCTGTAACAACTCTCAACATAAACGAATACAGCAAGAATAAATGTTAAATGCACCTTCATGGAAAATATCCAGTAAATTACAACACCGGTTTCTAGTATACTATTAAGTAGAAAAATAAATAAATTTCAGTATTACCAAAGCGTCCCGACCAAAAATCTGCCTCATTTCCTGTCTTACAAGCAGACTACCTTCATAAGCATAGCATGGCTGAAAATATTAGTTTATATTGCTGTATCTAAAAAAAACATCAAAGCTTTTAGATGTACTGAATCCCTTATGTCATCGACCATGAGTGAATATGGTTATTAAAGTCTTATAGTCTTTTTAACCTCTTCAAAAATAAATGAAATGTTATTGACATGCGAATACCGGTATGGACGTAAACTTTATGCACCCAACTAACATATTTTTTTTTTTTTGTGTGTGTTCCTATTAGCACCGTTTCCAGTACAATAAAATAGTTATTCGGTAAAATAAGTCTATTTACTGGTGTTTTCTTACTCTTTTTTTACATCTTTTGCCAAGAAAATCTACCTCGTTACTATTTGACACATAGTTACTAGACAATGTGAGGGGGATGTGAGGGGGGGGGGGGGTAGTGAGGACGTCATTGGAGGGGTATTTTCCAATCATGTTCTTGAATTATTCGATTCATAATCAATTGATTTTCAACGATAACCGTCAGGTCTTTATAGGCTTATGGACTTGAGCCATGCAGCCAGGAGTAACTGGGGAAAAACCACGCGCATCGAATAAAAGTTGAAAGCTGTTGGACTGAAGCTGGAAAGGAGATAGTACGATTAAGGTAAAGCAGAAGGTTAGAAAGTGGGGGCATGTAATGGTCAAGGGGACGCGTCAAACACGCTTAAATGATGTCTTAGGAGTCCTGCGTGTAGTAATGGCACACCACGTGACTAAGACGCCTGCTCCTTCAATATCGGCCAACAGATCATGGTTGTCAAGGCATGTAAAACCTCTTTTATATGGTTTTTATTCACATCAACCCCTTTATATCTGATTTCACTTTACAGTTCAATAACGAAGATTTGCAAAGTGTATGGCCAAATTAACAATAAACCCTAAAAGCATGAATACGGTCATGAACTTATGTTATAATTTTATTTTCTCTGTTTAATCTATCTTTATCTAAAATCATCGTCTTCATTCCGATCACAAAAATTTGTAATTAAATATCATCGAAAGATGGATACATGTGCAGACCAAAATGAGCTAACCATTGATAATAATTTAGTCATTATTGATATCACTAATATTTTTACAGGCGAGGCAAAAAGGTTTCATAAAACAGATGTCAAAACGTTTTCTAAAATTATTATATTAAAAAGGCCGAATTAACTGATAAACACCGATAACAAAAACCTTTCGCGATTAATAGATATAAAAATATACATACAAAACACCGGACGAAATAAAGGGAAAGCAATGTAAACTTGCACAGAAACCCAATATGCTGCCACATGAGGCTGACTCGGAGTGAACTTCCTCATTCTGCGTCTCTCTCTATCTCTATCTTAGTAGCCGGTTAAGGCAACAGACTTCCTGGAAGCGGGGAAGGGGAAGGAGGGGGGAGAGGGGGGCTTACACGAGGAGGGGCAAGGTAGCTTTAAACGAAAAGCGCCGTTGGAAGGTTCATAGGCTGAACACCATCAGTATGTTTTCTTTGTTTCCCCGTCCTTATGCACGCGCACATGATCTCCATCGGACTGCGTAGCGGCAACGTCAATCATCTC
>NC_090729.1:823564-836064 GCF_036898095.1 Palaemon carinicauda
ATTATTATAGCCAAGATGTATATGTATGGGCAGTTAAATCAAGATCTTCTTATGATTATCAGGTCAAAATGCATGAAACAATGTCAAGAAAATTTTGACTTGGGTGAAATATTTCCTACCCTGTGTGTGCAGATACATATTTGCACCATTCATGGTGTTGAAGAGAAATGGCTAAGAGCCAATCCTAGAAATGCAAGGTCAAGGTCATCCAATATCAACATGTTTTAAATAGATTTATGAAGTTACGCGAAAGCATCATTCATGGTTATCTTTTTTTTTTTTTTACCTTCGCCAACGGAGATGAAGGAGGCTATGTTTTATCCCCTGTTTGTGTTTGTGAGTGTGTTTGTTTTATTTTTTGGTGAGCAGCTTCATGACCACAATAAAACTTGCAGGGATTAACTGCTTTCTAAAAAGTCAAGGTCAAAGGGAAAAGTCATGGTCAAGCAAAATGCCCAATTCACGTAATCAGCCATGTTTGGACATCGATGTCACAGAGACTTCAAACTTGGTTCAAATTTGAGCGTATGAAAATACACGCTAATTAATACACGTTAAGATCAAAGGTCAAGGTCGAGAAATAAGCTGCCGTGGAGGAGGTCTGCGCTGTACTGAGTGCCCCTCTTGTTTTTAAATGAATTTAATGGGAAATAAAGTTTATAAAATTATCTTATTGTTGTAGAAATATTTAGCCTTAGAATTTACCAATAATGAAATATCTATGATCTGATAAATTTCAATAATATAACTAATAATAATCAAATAAAGACATTTAAACAAAAAAATAGAAGAAAATGACAAAAGAGAAAACTACTTAGAAATATTAGAGCACTTTCTAACCGATATGGCAAAAAAGGTATCTGTGATCTCCTGATGGAACAAACCAATTGAAACCATATCTTCTTCTTATAGAAGCAAAAGAGATTTCAGGTCCTTTCCCATTTCTCCACGAAAAAGGAAAAAAAAATCTTAGGATAACCTTCCTAAACCACTTTCATTCTAAACTCCTCGAAATTCTCATAGAACAAGGTTCAAATTGAACATACCGGGCGTGTATACGCACAAACAGAAGGTGTATATTGTCACAGTTCTCATTTTTATAGGATATACTCTACGCCCTTCATGTCATTTGGTGGCTTCCGACTCCAACGAAATCTACCGCGACTCCCCTCCCCCCTCACCATCTACACTCCTCTTACAGGTCGGGGGTTATCTAGTCTCCACTCGCTTTAGAGCAGTACACAGTATGCCTCTTTATAAAGAGTCATTTATCTCTCGGGTGCAATAACTTTCACGCTCAGGTTAGAAGGTGACAGGGAAGGCAGGCGGTACGTGGAATAGAATAAGCAGTAATTTCACAAGTTCACTTTGTGAGGTTGCATTTCGTGCTGAATTGTTCTGGTCTTGCAGTTATCACTAAGCTGAACATTGCAGTGGAAGAAATCTTTCCTCTATTTATCAAATGAAAACACAGATTCAGATTCCATTATAATGAGAAGCTGCATATATATATATATATATATATATATATATATATATATATATATATATATATATATATATATATACACACATAGACACGCACATATGCACATATATATATATATATATATATATATATATTATATATATATATATATATATATATATATATATATATATATATATATATATATATATATATATATATATATATATATATATATATATATATATATATATATATATATATATATATATATATATATATATATATAAATATATATATATATATATATATACATACATATATATATATATATATATATATATATATATATATATATATATATATATATATATATATATATATATATATATACATGCATATATCAAACTATAAAATCCCAAATACTTCTAAATATCGAAGTTCCTCTACAACGGGAGTAACACATACCCCAAGGGCAAATAAATATAAGTGTGTGTGCTACTACCAGGATTCCAAACTATGCCTTTGGATTGTGATAGAGAAGTAGACAGTCGACTAAACTAAAAGAGTATTAGTATGAAAGTTAAGTATCTTAGTAATAAAATTATAACACCTACACATATATAATTATATACATGTGAAAATATTTTTCATGCAAGTTCGCGTTTATATGTTTCTCGTAATCATTCAAAGTAGAGAGTTGAGTTTATTTAAGTAAACTTATGCAACTTGCAGGGCATTACACCGAGGTCAGGCCAAGGTTCAAAATTCTACATAGAGGTCAAATGTCAACCATATAGGTTTTGTCATCATTTGATAATTTTGATCATAAATATATAATTGACCATAAATATATTATATTTGACAAGTGATCGATTAAAGTCAATGAAAAACGTGAGACCGAGACCATCTTGAAAGTTGATGGTCAAATAAAAATTAAACTTTTAGGTTAATGACATACTGACTATACTATTTCCATACATGAAGAACTCAAAGAGGTCGGTATGCGGAGTGATGTCAAGATTATGATCACGGTCATAGTTAAAAGAGGTCAAAGGTCAAACAGAAAATTTCCGACACACGACATATGCATAAATCTTCGGGACAAACTGGCAAACTTTGAATTACTTGAGATAAAGACTACTTAACGCATGACATATATATACACGAGTAAATCTTCCAGAATATTTACCTAACTTTTATCAAAATGAAGTAAAAAAAAAAATCAAAAGTCATTTTGATGAATAAAGGTTCTTGAAAAAGTTTAAAAAACTGCATAACACAGCAAACTGGTCTCAGTTTCAACCATACCGACCGACCAATGTTAGACAGTGAGTATCTATATAAATTAGTGAAATCTACGATGAACCAGTGCTACGAAAGATTATCGAAAATGAAAATGGCCATTCTTGAAAAGAAAAATCGAAAAAAACTAACTGAATCTATGACCTTAGTGTGGCTGGTAGTTCTGAATGAAAACGTAATGATGCAGATAAAAAGAAATGTGTGTCCAACCCAAGTAAAAGACGATGAAAATACCCCCAAAGATCCCTCTAGCCACAAAATTTAAAGACGTATATCTTAGGCAATAAATAACACAGCCTTTTGTGGGTGTCTCCCTAAGGAAAGTAATGATTTTATTAGTAAAGGAACCTTGAAATCAAAGGGGTACATATATAAAATATCGTTCAATGGAAACTGGAATTAGGAACAGATAAATATCATCAAAAAGGGAAAATATACTAGTCAAGAGAGTGGAAATAGAAAAGGTTTTCTGTAGAAGAAAAAAATGCGTAGCCAAATGAAAAATAAAATTCCTAGAGCCAAAATGTTGGAAATATTGTTGAAAAATAAAGCAGTTTTATATAGTAATACTTATGAACGATTGTTGTCAATGTGAGTTAAGAAGGTCATTCAGCTAAGAGAGATTCTTAAAGAATGGCAAAAAAAAAAAAGCGTATAGATGATGTATAACTGTATTTAGTGGAGACTTGCAAATATAAACGCATTGCATTTCCATATTATTATCAAAGTATATGGAAATGTATAATAAATTGACATGTAGAAAGGACAGCTGAAAGAGTATAAATAATTCCATACCAATATGATGAACTTCTAATAATACAGTGTGATTAAATAGAGATTTTAAACGAACACTAAGGATATGCAGTCAGAAAAAAAAATGCTCTAATCAAAATTATTTTGTTAGCTTCATTAATACCATAACGTAAAGGATTGCGAAGCTCATACCAATAAAACCAAAACATTAAGGATGCTAAAAGTAAGATTTTAATAAAAAAAAAAGTTATTGCTCAGCGTGAAAGTCAAAATTATGTATATGAAACAGAGTAAAGATAAAATCGGTGAGGGATCATCTACATGAAGAAAAGTAAAGACGACAAATCATTTGCGAATCAGTACTATTGCAAAAGGAGGAAACTCTCTCTCTCTCTCTCTCTCTCTCTCTCTCTCTCTCTCTCTCTCTCTCTCTCTCTCTCTCTCTCTCTCTCTCTCTCTACAGAACTTGTAGGTGCTTATCATCGAGTAAGACGTTCTATAATACAGAATCAGAGGTGCTTTTCATGATGTAAAATTCACTTTACTATGCCATGTTATATGTCAAGCGTGGGTGACAGTACGTGGCGAAGACCCAGGCATCTTCGGTAGTATAGGATCGGTGTTTAATATTGATATGAAACTAAGGCCGAAAAATCACTCAAAGAAAAAAACTTGATCGTTGAATATAGGTAATATGGTTCAGGATAACAATGAAGTCATATTACTTCATCAGTAATCATCGGAAGCAGAAATATTTGAAGGCGAGAAAATAACTTTCTCAGTAAAGACTAAGCGACGAAGAGACTCATCAAGGACGAGATTTTATAAAATATTATAAAGTATTATTTGTTAGGAGGAAGATTTATTTAACAACAGTCTGACATCAATACCTGACAAAATATCATTTTTATAGAATATAAGGCGTGATACCAGTGCAATTAAAAGTGAGTATAACCGACAGCCCATATTAAGAGATTATTATGAAAATTATTATTATTATTAATTGCTAAGCTACAACCCTAGTTGGAAAAGCACAATACTATAAGCCCAGGGGCTCCAACAGGGAAAATAGCCCAGTGAGGAAAGGAAACAGGAAAAAATTAAATTTTTAAGAAGAGTAATCAAGTGACAATGTTCTTGTGCCAAACAGTGTTAGCACTGAGGAATACCGTAGGTACTACAAAATACAATAAATTATTGACGAATTCTAGGAAACAGGAGTAAAGCTGACCTGTGTAAGGATTGAATTATTATATGAACTGGCCTGATTATTCTGCCAATAACAACTTAGTGAAGGTAGGATATCAAAGTAAAATCATATAAAATTGTCACAAACTATCAGATTGAACCAGTGTAATCATCATTCTATAAATACAGTATGTGTGTGTATGTGTGCTCATATATATACTGTACATACATAAATGCAAACACACACACACACATATATATATATATATATATATATATATATATATATATATATATATATATATACATACATACATATTATGCGAGAGGGAAAGAGAGCGTATATGCATAAATATAAGCCCATCAACAATATATATACATATATATATATATATATATATATATATATATATATATATATATATATATATATATACATATAGAGTATATATATTTATATATATGTTTATGTATGTATATACTATATATATATATACTATATATATATATATATATATATATATATATATATATATATATATATATAGTGTATATATTCATATAGAGTATATATATATATTTATATATATGTATGTATGTATATGTATATACTGTATGTATATATATATATATATATATATATATATATATATATATATAATATTGATAGATAGATATATACGAAGAGATGACTTATTGTCATATTCAAACAAATCTCTCTAATAAATATACATCAGTAAAAAAGTATATACACAAAATCTCACACATTGCAAAAAAAAAAGAAAAAAAAAAAAAAAGCTTAACCCATTGTGACAAAGCTATCAAATTTAATTCAGGATAAAATCCGTCGCTTTTCAATAAAGGAACAAAATCCCCGATGGGAAAATTAAACAAAATGTGACAGGGAACCTAGAAAAAAAAAGGGGGTCTAAGCCAGGAGATTTATGTACAGTAGATAATACACCGCTTTGACAGTTACAGGTCTCGTAAATTTCCGCCTGGTCGCTCACCTCTAAAGGCAAATAGTTATTTTATTGTGGTTATTTCTCATCCGTTCCCCCCTCTGTTTGGAGGTATGTTATTCTTCGCCAGTTTTTATTTCATAGGCTTTGTTAGTTTATTGCTGCATTGCAATATATATATGATTCCTTTCCCCGTTACATATTTTCATCGTTTAGTGTTTTCATTGTCTCTTTGATCATATCAAGACGATATAATATACACACACACACACACACACACACACACACACACACACACACACACACACACATATATATATATATATATATATATATATATATATATATATATATATATATATATATATTTGCATTTCTTATAATTGTGCCAAACACTGTTAACATATAGAATTCCTTTCACAGTTATATATTTTCATTCTATCTTCGATCATATCGAGGCAATATATTTATTTTTTGCAATTCATATAACTGTGCCAAATATGTCAACATACATTATTCCTTTCTCCGTTATATATATTCATTATATCTTTTATCATATCAAGATGATATAATTATTTTTGAATTCTTATAATTGTGCCAAACACCGTTAACATACATGACTCCTTTCTCTGTTATATATTTTCATTATATCTTTAATCATATCAAGACGATATAATTACTTTTTGAACTCTTATAATTGTGCAAAACATGTTACCATAAATGATTCCTTTCTCTGTATATATTTTCATTATATCGTTAATCATATCAAGAGGACATATCTATTTTTGACAATTCTTATATTTGTGCCAAACACGTTAAAATACACGATTCCTTTCTCCATTATATATTTTCATTGCATCTTTAATCATATCAAGGCAATGTATTTATTTTTGGCAGTTCTTATAATTGTGCCAAACACTGTCAACATATAGAATTCCTTTCACAGTTATATATTTTCATTCTATCTTTAATCATATCAAGGCAATATATTTATTTTTTGCAATTCTTATAATTGTGGCAAACACGTTAACATTTATGATTCCTTTCTCCGTTATATATTTCCATTCTATCTTTAATCATAAAGACGATATATTTATTTATGGCAATTCTTATAATTATGTAAAACATGTTAACCATCTACGAACACTTATGAAAGTTTTATTAAATTCTATAGAAAATTCGTGAATAAAATAATGTGTCAATAAAATTAATCGTCTGGTATCAACTTCCCTTCAGAAAAGTGCTAAAGTTGACTTTCTTGGTCGTTTTACCATCGACGTCTGTTTCATTCTACGCTGTTCTTTCTTGATTGATTTATTGGAAACGATTAGCGCCATAACTGCTCCGGTCAATGACAATGCTTTTACTTGTTTTCTTGTCGACCGTTAAAGAACAGCTATATTCTTATTTTCCTTCTGACATGTTCTCTTTATTCACATTTAGGTATTATGACATTGTTTTAATTGCATATTATTTATTATTTTTATGGTTTTTATTATTTTTTTTTTCTTTTGCAGGCTTTGCATGGTATCCAAATACAGTGTTTCTATAATATCTACCATATTTTCACATGAGTTTTCCCTGTTAATATTTTTAGTTTTGACATTCTAGCCCATTTTTGAAACTATAATTGGGTATCTCATAGCTAATAAGTTTTTGAACAGTATGCACCTATTCATCTTAGTACCACCTGAGTTTCCTTATAATTTTTAAACAACCTCAACGTATTTTGATTTAATAAACAATAGGCATCTACTGATATCCAAACTTTTTATACCTGTAGGCCTATTACGTGTCTTCTCTTGTAGGAAAATCACTCAATATAAGTATTAAATTAAGTTTTTGTAAAAGAAAGTGGACATCTAACCAAATTATACCCAAGTATATATTAGGCTCCAGAGGACATAACAAAACATGAACATTCAGACTACAACGATAAAATAACTTCAAGCAAATATATGCTAGTGTAAGGTATTGCAGGCATATAAAAACGTTTTCAAACGAACACAAATACACATGGACTCTATCTCACTGTACTCACACGCACACACACACACAAACACACACACACACACATATATATATATATATATATATATATATATATATATATATATATATATATATATATATATATATATATATATATACAGTGTATTTATAAGCAAATCCAAGCATGCTGTCATAAAAACACAATAGCGCAAAATAAATATATCAGTAAACAAAATTATACCAATATAATTGATTGCTACATGAAACGATGATAGAAGTATCAAAGTTTAATGCTCATTAAATCTGGCAAATAGCAAAAATAATTTACTCAACGATATAGCGAATAGTGGGAAACAAAACAGCATTGCACATCATAAAAAAAAGGTAATGGTAGTATAAAGGATTGTCGGGAGGCTGGCCAGAAAGATCCAAGAAAGTAAGAAGAGAGGGTACGGAGTTTTAGTAGACGAATAAAAAGTGGGCGCAGTTAGGACCAATAGACCTTTGCATAAAAATTTTTAAACTTAAAGAAATGCATATAGTACACCGCCATTTCGACCTGATATATATAGTTACAGGACTTAACAGGAAAAGTAGAAAAATACTATTTGATAAAAATAAAAGCCGAGGTGATTAAACAGTAAATTTATGGATACGGGGTTTAACCAACATTTTCTGAATTCGGGATTTAACAGAAAATGTACGAATGCAGGATGAAACACAAAATGCATGGATATAGAATTTAATAGAAAATTTAAGAATACAGGATTTCACAAACATTTACAAACACAGGATTTAACTGGAAAAATCCGAATACAAGGTGTAAAAATAAGTATATGAATACAGATTTAGCAGAAAATCATGCATGCGTGATCTATAAGAGAAGGTATGAATGAATATATGATTTGAAAAAATTGTACAGTAGGAATATATGATTCAACCAAAAATACATGAACACTGGACTTTTCCAACAGAAATGCCTTGTCCATCATAAACATTAATACCACATAGTATTCTAGATGTTTTATTTAAGCTTCAGGCTTATTATTATCCTTATAATCATCATCATCATCATCATTAATATTATTATTAATATCATGATTATTATTATTGGAAGCTATGCTATACACCAAGTTGGAAAAGCAAGATGCTATAAGCCCAAAGGCTCCAATAAGGAATGATCTCCCTAATCGGTGGACCTTTAGAAATGCAAACTAGTGGCAAAACTTATATGTTAAACAGATTGACATAGGTCTTTTCCTAATTTATATATGACAGATCTATACTGATTTAAAGGTTTATAGGCCGCTCATGAATGGCAGAAGCAAGGGACAGTGACATTGCCCTAGCAAGCAGTACAATGCCCTAGAGACTGACCAAATATACATATGATCAGCGCCCAAGCGCCATTCCACCTAAGCTAGGACCAAGAAGGGCCAGACAATGGCTTCTGATGACTCAGAAGATAGACCTATAGGCTCCCCCAAACCCCCATCCTTAACTCACAAGGATGGTGAAGTTGCAGCAACCAAGGATGCTAATGACTTTGAGCGGGACTCCAACTCCACTCAGGGACGTTACCACATTGGCCACCACAATCTTATAATATTCTACATTTTATATACATTAGTTCTCATATTTAGTATATTGGTTTTCCTTCATATCCTTTCCTCACTGGGCTCCTTTCCCCGATAGAACCATAGGGCTTGTGGTAATAATAATAATAATAATAATAATAATAACAATAATAATAATAATAATAATAATAATATATTTATCAATTTCCGGTCACGCTCAATAGCATTGCCAGATGTATAAGTACTCGGTCTCTCCCAGTCCCTCACATAGGGAAGATAGGAGTAGTTATACCCTGGTGAGACGGGGGATAGTGTGTGCACATATCTCTCTAAATATTTAGCCGCCATTTTTGACGGGTTGCGTACACTATCAATAATGATAATGACAAATATAAAATAAAAAAGGATTTAACAGTAACTGTAACAAAACGTGATATAAGAGGAAATTTATGAATACAGGATTTAGAAGAATATGCATGAGTACATGATAAACAAAAAAATATGATTATAGGATTTATCTGAAAAGTATGACTTTAATATATAATTTAGAAATGTAAGATTTAATAGAAAAGTATAAAAAAAAAAAAAAAAACAATTTTATGATTACAAAATTTAACAGTAACTTAAGAATACATTTTTGAGAAATAGGAGACATTACACTTATATCAATAGGCTTTCAATGTAAAATTGAATACACCACTGATGAAAAGATTTTATGCGCGTCAAACATCATATCTGGCATTCAAAAGTATACATTTCATTTGATACCATGATAAAGCATGGCTAGAAATTAAAATCAGCTACTATACGGGATGAGCGAACAAAATCTAAATAAATCAAGTTCTTAATGTGTGCATAGGAAACATTTGGAAAATAATATTAACAACTGAAAACAAAAACACCAGAAAATATAATACACGTGGATATAGAATAAATTCAATACAGCAGTGTATACTGTATATTTTCTCATTCAGATACGCCATAAATGGAAGCTTTCCCCCGTAACATCGTGCAACTTTCTTACCGTTTTCCGCTATCAATATCCCCCCTAAACAACCCTGTCCCTGCCCCACTATCAACAAACATCCAAACTCTTCGAGAAGAAAAGAAAAAAAAAAAAACCAAAAGAAAAATAGGAGCGAAACAAAAGCTTTGCGTAGAGAAGGTGTTCCTTTAATGTCACAGTAAATGATTTTTGGAGCTGTGTCTGATTTAGAAGCCATTTCACGAAATCCTCCCTAATGCAGTGTTCAAATCCCCCTCAAGCCCTTATCCCCCTCCCCTCCCCTCTCACCTCACTACCATTGGGGGCTGCAACAGGCATTAAATGGGAAAGGACAGAAGGGTATATTGATGAGAAAACATAAGACCAGGGTTTGGAGGGACTTGGGAGCCAATGCTGAAGAAATGGGAGCTGCTGCTACTTTTATCACAGGTTAGGTATATATATATATATATATATATATATATATATATATATATATATATATATATGTGTATACATATATACATACATATATATATATATATATATATATATATATATATATATATATGCATATATATAAATAAATAAATAATATTACATATATATATATATATATATATATATATATACGCACACATATATGTATATATATATATACATATATGTATGTATACATATGTATGTATGTGTATATATATATATATATATATATATATATATATATATATATATATATATATATATAGAGAGAGAGAGAGAGAGAGAGAGAGAGAGAGAGAGAGAGAGAGAGAGAGAGAGAGAGAGAGAGAGAGAGTGGATGTGTGTGAGTGCGCGTGTACGTATATGACGAATATATGAGCAAAGAATACAAAAATCTTATGTTAAAACGATGGATTGGCAAACTAAAGAAGTTTGCGAGCTTGGACTGGCACAGAAAGACCATAAACAGACGCAAATGGAAGGACACGTCTGAAGCCTTTGTTCTCCAGTGGAATAGTAATGGCTGATGATGATGATGATGATGATATATATAAGAATATATGAAATGGATGATGGGTAGTAAGAGAGCAATTACCAGTTTTCATGATAGAAGCGAACATGTTTATAAAGGAAATAGGGAAGAGAGTGACTAATTCAATGTTGAGGTAGATTTGAATGTAGTGTGTTTTGTGTCTATAACTATTCAAAATCTTTATAGATGGAATAATACAGAAGGTACAAATATGTGCAATAAGAAAATGATCTATGAGTGGTCTGATGTTTACCTTTGCAGATCATAAAACACTGAAATGAAATACGGCCGAAGCAAGTACATGAGTTTGATTAAGTTGAACAGTGACGAATGTTGACATGAAAGAGAAGAAAAATAAAGCAATTATGGAATTAAAAAAATTAAAGATGTAAAAATTAAAGCTAACTGTTATTTAAAATGAAGGGTAGCGGTTGATTCACGTGGATAAATGGATTTGATTGATCTATATCAGTATTCGGGAGTAATATATATATATATATATATATATATATATATATATATATATATATATATATATATATATATATATATATACATATTTATTTCGTGGTCTGAAAATTCCACCCACCAAATTCCACCCACGAAAATTTCACCCATGTAAAATTCCACCCACGAAAGTTCCACCCATATTTTCTATATTTTTTATTTTCTTTCATTTATTTAATCATTAGACCAAATGAAACTTTGTTTATTTCATATCAATAACTGAAGGTTTAAATGTTAACAACTTTTTTTACTATATATATATATATATATATATATATATATGTATATATATGTATATATATATATACATATACAGTATATATATATATATATATATATATTGTGGGTGATTATTTTAAAGAACTATCTTCGTTAAACAATCACCATCCTACAGACTAGTATTGAAACAGTTGTTTGTTTATTTTAAAGAACTATCTTCGTTAAACAATCACTATCCTACAGGCTATTCTTGAAACAGTTGTTTGTTTATATTAAAGAAGTGTATAATAAGAAGTGTATTTCCTTTTTGGCATATTTACAGAAGCCTTTTCTTGTTGGTATATTTACTCAAGCACTTTTTACTTTGGTATATTTAGAAAGGCCTTAAGGTGTATCTTAAGTGAAAAGAAAAAGAAAAAAATTGTATGACGAGGAAAACTATGTGTACGAGAAGCACCGTGATAATCCTGCAAAAACTAAAACATACTGGCGATGCGAACTATTTTATCAAGGCTGCAAGAGTGCTAGG
>NC_090729.1:841300-853800 GCF_036898095.1 Palaemon carinicauda
CTGGATTTTCTTCAGCTGATTATTTGGTAAGCCATAGAATAGTGAGTTGCAGTAATCAATTCTTGAAAATATGTGGTGATTAATGAGTATGGCCATAGATTTTTCATCTCAGTATTTACTAATAAATGCTATGTTTCTAATATGACAGTTACAATTTCTTACCATATTATTTATATGTTCATTCATTGTCAGTCTATCATCCATGATTACTCCAAGATTCCTGACAGATTTCTTTAAGTCAATAATCGATTGACCTATTTCAATTCTTTGGAACCATTCGATTCTTTTTATATCTTTTTCATTTCCAAAAATAATACATTCAGTTTTATCTTCATTGAGCTTGAGCTTTTTTGTTAACATCCAAGCCTTAATGTCATTCATTATTCCATGTATCTTTCTTTTAGCTTCATCAACTGATTCTATTGGGAAATAGAATTGTGTATCATCAGCGTATATTTTAAACTTAACTCTGTGAGTTTCAAGTATATTTGCCAGTCCAATCGTGTAAATTTCAAACAGGAGAGGACCTAGTACACTGCCTTGAGGCACCCCTTTGGCTTTGGTTAGTTTTCTTGTCTCAGATTCAACATTTGATATTACTACTTTAATTTTGCGGTTTTCAAGAATATTCACAAACCAGTCGTATGCTCGTTCTACGATGCCCACAGCTTTAAGGTCTTCCATCAGATATGTATGTTCTACAGTATCAAATGCTGCACTTAGATCAAGCATCCCAAGAATGCAACACTTGCCATTTGTTATAATTTCTGTTATGTCATTTTTTATCGCTAACACTTGTTTCTGTGGAGTAATTTTCTCTGTATGCAGATTGATCATCAGGTATGGCATTAGATTTTTTCAGATGTTTCCAGGTTTGTTCGTGTACAGCAGTTTCAATAATTTTCGAAAAATATGACAGATTTGATATTGGCCTATATGAACTTAAATTGTCTGCATCACCTTTTCCTTTATACACAGGCTTGATACATGCAACTTTTTTCACAATCAGGGAAAACTGCCTGTGTTAGACTCATATTTACTATGTTTCGGTAGGTCTCTTGTAGTCTGGTGAAATTTTCTGCATCTTTTACATCATTAATTGGAAATGGATCATTTCCGCAGTAGGTTTTTTTTACTTTATTATTCTCATATAATCACTCTGACTTAACTCTGAATACTCTTAGCTTATTTACATCTGTTGATGATGTATTCCTTCGCTCTGTTGTGCCGATGTTGTGAAAACTGGAGCAGATTTGATTTATTTTTTCCTCAAAATAATCAATAAAATCATTTGCTAGGCATTTAGGATCATTAGTTATGTCAGGAAACACTATTTCTGTCTTTAAACCTAATAGTTTCTTTAGGTTCTTATGTATTTTCTGTGGGTCATTTTCATTGCACACTTTTCTATAATAGGCCTTTTTTTAACTCAGATAAGGTAATTGTAGCGATTTCTAGCTGCTTTGTAATGTTGCCAGTTTTCATTGTTTTTATTTCTTTTCCATTTATCCTCCATTTTTCTTTTTCTTTTTTTTCTCTTCATGTAATTCATTATCAAACCAGTTCGATTTTTCTTTGTGATTATTTTTGTTATTTCTGGGCACCTATTATTATAATTAGTTGCAAGTATAGTTCTACTTCTATCAGTAATACAGTTTATACAGGATTCTCTCTCTACGAGGGTGTGATTCTCTTCACAGTTACAGACTGGTGTTATCCCTTTTATATCCTCTAGGCTTTGTTCAATGAACTCTTTTGGATCAAAGTTAGTCTTAATTCTGTATGTGATTTCCTTCTGTATTGCATTATTTTTTCTAACGTCTATTTCAAAAGACATTAACTTATGCAATGGGGATATAGAGCAGTCAGGTTCAATCTCCATATTTAGTATGATGATGATGTTTTTGTTCACTATAACTAGATCTAGTATATGATTAGACTGAGCTGTTGGTTCAGACACTATGTTTTCAAGGTCGTGGTTGTCAATCAATTCTCTAAATTCATTGACATATGGGTCTACTCTATTATCAAGATGTAGGTTGAAATCACCACATATAACTATATTTCGATTGTCATTCAATGTATCTAGTAAGTTATTAAATTCATCTAAAAACTCTTTTTGCTTTTGGTCGGTGGTCTATAGAGTATAACTATTTGTAGATTTACATTTCGAGATAAAATTTTAATATTCATATATTCAAGTGAATTAACTATGAGATGATTTCTTACTGTAACTTTGTATGATTTCTTAATTAAGATTCCAATGCCACCACCTCTTTTGTTTTCTCTTGGTTCATGATAAAAGTTATAAGATTTAGGTTTCATTTCATTTATTTTCGACCTGTCACTCACATTACCACTCAACCAAGTTTCAGTTAATAAGCAAATATCCACATCATGATCACTTACGACTTCCTTAATGATATGAGTTTTATTGCCAATGGATTGTATATTTATTAGATTACATGATATTTTCTTAAACGAAGCCATGGTCAGTATTGTTTCTGGCTCTTGTTATTTCTTGTTTATAAACTTCACAGTTTACTCTATCATAGGATTTATGTCTTGTGTCATCATAGTTCTTTCTCACACAATTTATGCATTTAACTTCAACAACATTGCAATGACCCGCTTTAGGTTCTCTCGTGCACTTGGGGCACGACTGTTTATTCTTGCAATTTGCTGCACTGTGCCCAAATTCCAGGCATTGTAACACTGGTAGGGCATGTAATGGTCGTAAACATTACATATTCTATATGTGGTACTAAGTTTATCTCCATTTTCATAGATTGCTTTACGTATCTTAGGTGTATATTTTATAATATGGTGTTTATGATTATCCATTCTTGAATTTTCTTGCATTTTGATGGTCAGATCATCATTTTCTACATTGTGTCTGTTTAGCCACTGGTTCTTAAGCTTCAGACTTTGAATAATATCATCATCATCTTCTAAGTTTTATCTTCGGTTTAAGTTTTCCTTTTTCAGTAACAGTGGTCTTATTTACATTACCTTGTTCCAATTCTGATTTTGCCTGCTCCAGGTTCTGTTTATCTGCAAATTTTATGATCAGGTGGCCATCTTTTGTTTCAGCAGTGCTTTCAACTTGGGCTTTTAATTTGGTCATAATTGATTTCTTATTATTGACTGCTGAAATCTCATCAGTTGATTTTACAATCAATGTTTTCTTTGATTTCAGCTTTTCAGCATATGTACCAGTTAGATGCTTCCTATCTAAGTCATCTTCATTCCTTTTCTTTTCATCTTTTAATTCTTTCATTTCATTTCTTAATTCTCGCATCTCATCTCTTGTTTCTTGCACTGTATTTCTCATTTCCGTCATGCTATCCTTCATTTCTTCCATTTTATTCATCAAGACCTGAACCAAATGATGGGACATTGCCACTTCTTCATCCAATACTTTTCTTTGTATGTTTGCTGCATCCTCATTGAACTTATCAGTGCAATTCCTACATATGTAATAAATATGTTCGTTACACAATAGCCTTCTTTGGGCTTGTGATAAATTTTCTATTAATCCAGAACATGCGTTTTCAATAGGATACCATTTTTGACATCTATCACAACAAATTCCATCATTGGCAACGACAGTCTTGCAGTGCTGACATAATTCAGTGTCATCAGATTCCACGGTGACCGACGATCCATTCGCTGATTCATCATTTCTTCCACAGGCACCTTCCTCCATATTGTCACTATCATATACTGATGTATTCTTCATTATCTGTAGAAATTCATTTGTTGCATCTTCAACTGATTTTCCTGTTTCAGTCTTTTCATGAGTTTTCCTTCTAATTTTCTTAATGGCTCCTAACATTTTTGTAGTTTACACTATATTTAATTCCAAATGGGTCGGGGTTGGTAACTCTTACCTGTGTCCCAGTTGTAATCAACTATTAACTTGTAATTTTGCACTATTTAGTATTCCAATGACCTTAATTCCAATTTACATAACTTAATGATGTTGGAAATTATTAACTTAACGATTTTCACTTTTACTTGCCACTATTGTTGTTAAATTTCAACAGAGCACTTCTTCAGCACGTCCTCACTCCACTCTTGGTGGGAGGGATTCGATAAAAAGGGGAGGAATGGGAGATTTAGATGGAATTCAGGAGGTTGGCAGAATAATGAAAAGTCGAAATGTAAAGGTAGAATAGTATATATTTGTTCTGGGATGGAAGCTGTAAATCAAAAGATGAAAAATGTATAAAACGTGGTAGAATGGGAGTGATAGCGGAAGAGAGGAAAAAAATAAAAATGAGAAGTAGGATGACAACAGGAAATGACAGCAGTAGTAGAGAAATGGATTAAAGGGTTCGTTGTAGGAGTAAAATTCTTAGAAGCCGATCTTTGAATAAAAGCAGGAAGAGAAGATGGGGAGGTGAACCAGAAAATTTCAGTTTTCAATGCCATGTTCATGCATTTGTCCCTTATTTCTTTTCATTTTTATTTTCTTAATTTTTATTAACTTTGGAAAGAATGATGCATTACAGGTTGATAAAAGCTGGGAAATTAGATTGTACAATTTACAATGAGAAACGGGAAAAGAATAATTTTTTTTTTTTTTTTTTTTTTTTACGAGTACGGTTTCTCATCACTCGTATGAACAGCAAACATTTTTTTGCCCAAGAACCTCGAAATAAGAATGGCCCCGCTTTTCCTTTGTGAAGTTCCTTGCATGACTAGATTCTGTTAAGATTTTCTACGGACATTGTGGGCACCAGAAGCTTTTATGCATGGCAGCACATTGTGGAAAAATTGACGCCTGCAATAGGGCGAAAAAAAGGGTTCCGCACAATAGGGCCAGTACATTGGGAACATTATTCAGAGCGACGCTGTTATTGCGGTGTATTGATAAGAAACGTTTATTGGTTTTATTGGAATTCTCTCTCTCTCTCTCTCTCTCTCTCTCTCTCTCTCTCTCTCTCTCTCTCGACGCAAGTGGTAGCATTCGTGTTTCGTGAGTGAGTAGATCCACTTTCGAAAAGGTTAATAAACCTCCATATGGCATGAACACGGAATTAAACACACACATACACACACACACACACTATATATATATATATATATATATATATATATATATATATATATATATATATATATATATATATGTATATATATATATATATATATATATATATATATATATATTATATATATATATATATATATATATATATATATATATATGTATATATATATATATATATATATATATATATGTATATATATACATATATATATATATATATATATATATATATATATATATATATATATATATATATATATATATACAAACAAACACAAATTGAGATGGGGAAGGTTGAATTATAAAGTAGGAAGACACAAAACAAGCATTAAAAACTCTAAACAGTAGTATGAGGAACTGTACTTGGTACTGTATTACTTGTGATATGGGAAATTTATTGTTCAGGCAAGTCTTCATTCAAGTAAGGTAAGGTTATCACTTGTAAATTAAAGGAATACTAGGTGCTAGGTGTTAAGGATTTAATTTAGTGAAGAGTGAAGGGATTAGAATTGGCGAGAATGCCTGGAGAAAAGATTCCTGTACAGGCAGAAATAAATGTTGGTGGGCTCTACTGGTGTGAGCTACGTAGAAAAAACCTGTGAGGATTGTTTTACTATTTTGACATGTTACACATGATGGAAGAAAGGACCATCATACATAACATACATACGGTAATAAAGCTAAAGAAGAAACCACCTGCTGCTGATGCTAGTGCAGGTGTACGGCGCAGCTTACCGGACTCAAAGTTGGCTGTTATTGGTATTTATCCTTCACTCAAATAGGATAGAATTAGTTTGGCGTTGTTCCGTATCGTGCCTAATTCTGTAGTTACCTTCTCTTAGATTAAATTTCAGTTGCACAGAATTTAAGATTCCGATGAATAACTTGGGAAGTTTGATTTAGCGATTTTAAACAAATGTTTAAGTGATATAATACTGTAAACGCCAATTAAATCACATTCTTTTCTGGTGTCACCTTCTTTTAGGTTATATTTTATTTTGATAATAAACATTTTAGTCGCATGCATTTTAGCATTCAGATGAAAAACTAAGTTTGATTTATCGATTTTAAATAAATGTTCAAGGAATATAATGTATACGCCAACAGATAGTATTTCAAATTAAACCACATTCTTTTCTGGAGTCCCCTTCTTTTAAGTTATATTTTATTTTGGTAATTAACATTTTAGTCGCATACATTTTAGGTTTCGGGTGAACAACTAATTTTGATTTAGCGATTTTAAACAAATTCTCAAGGGATATAATGTATACGCAATGAGGTAGTATTTCCAATTAAATCACATTCTTCTCTTTTTTTTTTTTCTTTTTTTAGCTTCTGCCAATATTACACTTTCCCCGTTTTCAGTTTACCCAGTTCTCAAAAGAATGTCTATTATCCCAATGACCTAAAGTCGGTTTGATCTTGAATAACTCGCGGCACTGGCTCATCTCCAGTGACCCTCTTTTTATAAGCAAAGTTGTGAGCTGGGTCACCGTAGGGCCACAATTCATTAATGAACTTTTTTTAATGTATTCCTCACCTCTTCCTTGATTAGAGTACCATTGTATGCCCCAACTTTCAAGATTTTACTAAACCCTTTTCTTTAGTTCTTGATATGTGCTATTCTGGCTTCTAAGAAACTTGAAACTGTGTGAATTTGACCTCATTTTCCCACCTTTTTTTTTATAACGGGCCCTTTCATGTAGGTTTGCGTCTTTTTTCAGCGTGATCTCATTATAAAAGTTTTCTTAATTTTCTCGCCAATCTGGCAGCATTTATGGAACGTTTCTTTGAAAAGTTTTTTTTTTCTTCCTTTCAAAGTTTTTTTTGGGGGTGATTAGCATTTTGAGTCGAGCTCTTAATGACCTTTTTTTATCCTCCAGTCCAAAAAGATTGGCTTGTTTGTCTTTTAATTGTAAAGCGACTTTGGTTCGCAATCGTAAATGTGACTTTGGCTATATTTGGGCTCAAATTTGAGAAACTGAATATGTTGACAATTTGTGGTTTACAAACTTGAATATCCTATTCGCTATAAGTATATTTGATGACTTATTTTGTATGGCGTTTTCCATCTGAAAAAACTATTGGGTTTGTTCTCCACAAAAAAAAATTACACATTTATATAGTCTCTCAGGATGTTTCAGTGATATTCTTTGGTAACTGTAGAGACCTCTTTCAACTATTCCACTGTCATTTTTTGGGGTAATGAACTTGTAATAAGAGAGTTGAAGCATCATATTCCATTTCTAAAAAAGTTTGCTAAAAGAATCCCTAACATCCGACTGAAGTAGTTTATTGTTGATGGTGTTGCTATGACTTTTTTTTCAATAAGGTATATTACACCATGCTAGAGGAACTCTATTTCATATTCACGAACTTGAACTATTTATATAATACTTTGAACACAACTCTGTGACCTATATATTCTTTATATATAAGTAAATGCTATAGGCTTGTTTTGACCTTTGTTTACCTTTAATTTTTGGAAACATGACCTTTTAGATTTTATTTTATGCCATTATTTTATCTTTGTATCTAGTTTTTTCACAATAAAAATTGTAAATTATGACTAGTTTGAGATTCAAGCACAACTGTTTTCTTTTGTCTTAGAACATTATAGCTTTTATAACTAGAATATTTAATGGAATAGGAATCATATAAAATTAATTAAATATTCTTAAATTTATTTGAACGCCCGACTTAGCCTATTGTTTGAAAACTAAAGTTAACCTTCTCGTCTAAAGTTTTCTTCTGTGTCCTTCAAAAATGGTCGGTAGGGATTAGTTAAAAATTCGAAAGAACTAAGTGGAGAAAAACAGATCTGTAAATATTGGAAATTGATTACTATTTTGGTGGATTGATAAAATTCAATTAATAATCTTTAACAATCCCAAACATTTAATATCATGAAATATTAATTTTGTGTAACCTCCCTCAATGCTGCTAATCGGTTTTTTTTTTTTTTCATACAACCTATAATAGCAGATGAGCTCTATTTATGTCGTAAATTTAAATGTAGTTTGACGTCTTTATTATTATTATTATTATTATTATTATTATTATTATTATTATTATCTTTTTTTTTTAAATCTAACCTACAACCCTAGTAGGAAAAGCAGGGTGCTATATTCTCAAGGGCTCCAACAGGAAAAATAGCCTAGTAAGGAAATGAAATATGCAAATAGAATAGTGCGCCCGAATGTACCTTTAAGCAAGAGAACTTTAATCCAAGACAAGGGCAGACCATGGCACAAAAGACTGTCACTCTCCAAGACTAGAGAACAATGGCTTGATTTTGGAGTGTCGTCCTCCTAGAAGAGCTGCTTACCATAGCAAGAGAGTCTCCTGTACCCTTACTAAGCGGAAAGTAGTCCTTGAACAGCGCGTTTCAGTAGTTAACCATAAAGCTAACATATTTAATAAGCACTTTTCTGCTGGGTGTTTAAAATTCCTTCCCTTTTTCTTTCATATTCTTCTTCTTCTTCGTTTTCTTTAGTCTGAAAACTTCTCCATGAATATCAACATATTTTCCTAACGAGATTTTGGAACATAAATGGCCCTGCATTCGACCCTCTCGTTTTTCTCTTCAATGGAACCATTTGAAGTGAGTTAAAGGTTTTCTGCCATTTCTCTTGACTTTAGATTTTCTTCTTGTGAGAGGGATTCTATTATTTATGGTTGGTAGTTGCTAAGCAATGGCCAGTTCCCTACATTTTTGAAATTACAAATGATTTAATCTATTTCCAAAGTATTTCTAGTAATGTGTTTTTTTTTTTCTTTTTTTTTTTAGTGATTTTTGTGTTTTTAATTTACTTAAGGGATTTTTTCGTATGTAATGTTCTGAAATTTGTGAGATGCAGTTTTTTTCGTTGTGAAATGTTTTTATTAATTTTCATGTAATCAATAAGTGGATTTTATAGAATTACTTACTTTCCAACCAATTTTCTTTTTAATCCTATGTCTAGAAATGTTCACATATTTCATCAGATATTGTTTGAAGGTATACGAAAAATATTTTGTAATAGGTCAACAAAATTAGTTATCGAATGATTTTCAAGCTGAGGTGATTATACAAAAAATCATTTTATAATTAGGATTAATTTTTTATTCGTGTTAATTTTTGTTCGTTTCGTCTGTCTTTTCAGATTCAAAAGTTTATGAGAAAGGTCCTTTAAATTTTTATCTGTGTATCATTTTAGGCACGATATCCTAATCAGTTTTTATTCCTAGAGCCAGATAAAATATCAATAATGATACTAGTAATAATAGTAATAAATAATGATAATAGTAATCAACTATTTAAGTTACTGACAGCTATATAGTAATACATTTCTGTATTAGCAATGCGATTGATGCTAATAATAATAATAATAATAATAATAATAATAATAATAAAAATAATAATAATAATAAAGATTAGAAAATTAAAATTATCAATGTTATGAGTAGCAGTAGTCTTCTTCTTTTACTGATTGAATAAACTTTTTATGGTAATCATTTTGTAGGTAATTGGTGAAGCAAGTTTACCGCCTCTTACTATTTAAGGCTTAAAGGCCGCTCATGAATGGCAGAGGTAAGGGACAGTGACATTCCCCTAGCAAGCACAGGACAATGCCTTAGACTAACTGACCATATATATAATATGATCAGCGCCCAAGCACCCTCTCCACCCAAACTAGGACCAGGCAATGACCGCTGATGACTCAGCAGATAGACCTATAGGTTCCCCAAAATCCCCCATCCTTAGCTTATAAGGATGGTGAGGTTGCACCGACCAATGGAAATAACGAGTTTGAATGGAACTCTAACCCCAGTCTGGCGATCGCCTGGCATGGACGTTACCAACAGGCCTTTCATATTTAATTTGGTAAATTCCGCTATTGAGCTTCCGCTTATAATGTAACACATTTTAATATTATTATTATTATTATTATTATTATTATTATTATTATTATTATTATTATTAGTTATTATTGTTGTTGTTGTTGTTATCTATTTATTTAATTTTCTTTCATTAATATTACTATTTTTATTTGTATTGTTTTTATTATCTTTATTTTTATTTTTATTTTTATTTTCATTTTTATTATTTTTGTTTTCATTTGTATTATTTTTATTTTTATATTTATTTTAATTTTTTTTTTCATTACTGTACTGTTCACCGGATATCATCTGGAGATGTGAATTTTCATATTTACATATATAAAGCAAATTACGGGGATTTAACTTTTCCTTAAAACCTAAACTTTGTATTTTTTTATGTACTTTTGATTAACGTGCAATTGTATCAAATCATAGGCTCCGGAAAGGGGAACATGTCGCTTTATGTTACCTATTAATCTCAAATCCTTTGCGATCAACCATTTTTTTTTTTTTCGAAGTTTAATTCAGTAATTTGAGAACAAAACGCATCGAACTCGCTGGTGGAAAAAAGAAATAACAGCATAAACCCTTTCCCTTTAGTTTTTGATGAAAAGGACCAAAAGTAATCAGTAACTATTGACTGTTGCGGCTCTAAATAGTCTATGGTATCAATAGTTTCTCTAATAATGGACTATCGGATTTCTATTTCAGTGTATCCCCGTCTATGTTTATAATTATCGGGTTTGTTTAATCCGATATCGCCCATACGTGAAGTATTTCTATTTTAAGATTATCAGTGTGTAGTCAAAGCTCTCTCTCTCTCTCTCTCTCTCTCTCTCTCTCTCTCTCTCTCTCTCTCTCTCTCTCTCTCTCGAATCAAATATACGAGGATGTATGGGTTCCCCTCCCAAAATCAAGTATACATAAGCTCATATAAATAACGAATTGGGTACTTGGATATTAGACCACCAGCGCAGAATGATTTGAATTTAGTTCATGGCTCAGTCAAAAATTGTCTACCTTGAAAACAAATAAGCTATTCTTTCATTTTACTGTAGAATTCATTATTCAAGTTTCACAATCTCTGTAGAAGTTAGGGATTCCAGATTCAACTAGTTAAAGTAGTTATTTTAATGTTGGCATCTATTATGTTAGGATTTGATTTCTTAATTCTCTTTTGGATGATTAAATATATTTTCAAGATCCAGGGATAATCACTGTTGTAGAAACTGTCTAGTATCAGTGTTCTTAGGTGATTTGCTGTTTAGTAATTTGCTACTCTCTCTCTCTCTCTCTCTCTCTCTCTCTCTCTCTCTCTCTCTCTCTCTCGTCAAGACTCATTCACCCATCCTTCACTTTACATCCTCCCTTTAGTAAAAAGAAGGGGAAAATGTCCTTCATAGTAATCTTTGGTTCCTTTTTCTACCCTGATAAGTATGCATCCCGAGAGTCGACCCCTTTTGAGTCTGCCTTTGGTGAGTTGGATATTGGGTAGGGGGGGGGGGGGGGGTTGAGGAGGGGAGGAATCGGATGACAGGGGCATGGGGTGGGGAAAGGGGGTTGCAAAATCATCCATCAAGTAGGACGTTTAAGATGATCGGGCTGGGTGTAAGATTCATCGATAGAGTGTATTTATTGCCTCTTTTGAACGGGATTTCTTGGTTATAGCACATAAGGGAGATGGGGTTGGGTGTTTTTCCTGTGTAGGTAAGAATGTTGGAGGAGCCGAAATCTTGGGATACCAGTTTCACAAGTGCCATTGTAATTGAATGAGTTGGTTGCAAATAAGTAAATTTAGATAGCTATCAGCATTCCAAAGTCAGTCATTCTTAGCGCAAGCTGCAGGAGGTCACATACGTTGCACACACACACACACACACACACACACACACATATATATATATATATATATATATATATATATATATATATATATATATATATATATATATATATATGATATATATATGATATATATATATATATATATATATATATATATATATATATATGTGTGTGTGTGTGTGTGTATGTATATATGGTGTTGGCCCTTTTCATTGACTCATTTTTAAAAAGTTACACTAAATTTTTTCTCACATTTATATACAGTATGTGTATGTATTTATGTATGTATGTGTGCATGTAAGTATGTATGCACACTCAGATAGTCAAAAATATATTTGGTATAAGTGTGTGTTTATGTATGTATGTATATATATATATATATATATATATATATATATATATATATATATATATATATATATATATATATATATATATATATATATATATTAGTTACTCATATTCCTTATATGTAGACGCCAAGATATTAAATAGCATTCTAGTATGTATGAAATACACAAATTAGCAAAATATAGAATATGTAGCACAGTGCTTTGAATTGACATTGCAAACGCGAGGCAATAAAAACATAAGAAATAAATTTCTACGTTTTGGGTTTCTTAATAAGTATAGATATTGTGCAAAATAAAAGAAATGATTGTTGGCGGGTTTTTTTTTATTTTTTTATTATTTTTTTTAGGGGGATACTTTGATGTTTTGGTACTTAGTAAGG
>NC_090729.1:863800-868800 GCF_036898095.1 Palaemon carinicauda
TGTACTGTGTGCACTAACCTGATTAATGAGACATTTAAATAGCTAGGAAGAAGCTTCGTACCTGGGTAAGGGGCTTCCAAAAGTACACTTCTTGCCCTTATCTTCCAAGTGAGAAGATGAGGGCGTATCTTTTCCCTAAGGCATCAGCTGATGCAGTGATTCCCCAGCCTCAAGAGGAGATCCCCTAAGTTCAGATCCAGGTGGATGCTGAAGTCGCGGTCGCGATGCAAGACATCCAGCTAAATGACAGGATATCTGATGTGGACGGGTGTCAGGAGGAAGACCTCCTTGCAGAAGCCCAGGATGAAGTTCAAGTCCCTCTACTTTGGCCGGTCTCCCAGTAGAGCTGGGACAGGCCCTCTCTTCTATTGTTGGAATGATCCAACAAATGCAGAAGGAGAATCAGGAGAAGGCGGCTGCAATGGAACTGCGAATGCAGTGCCTTGCAGAATCACATGGGCCCCAGAAAAGCTCAATGTGAAAGACCTTCCTTTGTGCTCGGATGCTAACCCATGGAGGTAAGCTGAGCACATGTCGATGACGACTGGAAAGATCGTCATCTCGGATATGCTGGGCTCAGTTCCCCTGGAGGGTGGAATTCTGGCCCAGCAAGGCACCATATCCGGACTGTTATGTCCGGCTGAGGAAGGAACCAGCTTCAAAGGAGGAGGCAGAGCCGAAGGAGGTCATAGTGATGACCATGCTAAGGCTCAAGCTCTACTTTCATCTTCGATGAAAGAGAGGGGCTTCTCTAACTCAAAGGTAGCTGCATTGAATAGGAAGCTCCCTTCCTTTGTGTCCTCGCCTACTAGAGCCTTCCCCCTTTTACAGAAAGGGTTTCTGGCTGTACTAAAAGCAATCGAGGCCGGCAAGTCTTGCCCCTCCCTAGAGGAGTGTAAACCCTTGTCGCTGGCCCTGCCTATGGACCACAAAGATTGGAAGGACGTCCATCTTACGTTCTAAGTGGGAAAGTTGGAGGCTGATATTGCCGGACATCAGTTCGGCAAGGACCTCCCTAAGCTGTGTGACTTTCTTTTGCGAAGTGAGTTCGATACAAAAGAAAGACTGACTGCCTCAATGTCTCTTCAGACTACTCTCGAGACGATGGCAAGTGACCCCAAGGTCCATGAAATGTTCATGGTAGTGGCCAAGCCTCATCTGGCCACAGTGACGAAGGACCTTTATGGCTTCGTCAAGGCAAGGAGAGCTTGTAGGGAGTTCGTGTTTACCTCGGCTACAGTGAGGCACGAGCTAAAGAAACTAATCTCCTCCAACATTTGGGGAAAAGACCTTTTTCCCTACCGACTTGGTCAAAGAAGTTTTTGATAAAGCCACCTTGGAGAATAGAAACCTTCTCCAGAAGTGGGACCTGGCTATCAAAAGAAAGTCTTCCCCGGATGAGGGTCCTCAACCAAAGAGGAAGACTATGAGGACTAGGCTACCGTCTCGGCCAGCCAAGCCTCTTAGACAGCAACAGCAACTGCAATTGCCATTGCCCCCAGTGCCCCAGATCGTGGCACAAACCCCGACCACCTTTCAGTGGGTACCCCAGGCCGTGTCGACACAGTCCACGGCATTCACCCCAGCGTTCGAAGGGCAGTCTACTTCCTTCCGAGCAAAGCCTAGAGGAGCAGCCAGAGGCTCGTCTAGACGCCCCTCAAGGGGAAGGGGATTCAGGGGTGGTCGTGGTTAGGAAGGCAAGACCTCAGGACGGCAGTCCAAGTGAGGTGATACCGGTAGGAGGGAGACTTCTGAAATTTTGGGATCGGTGGACCTTCGATCCCTGGGCCCACAGCCTACTCAAGAATGGATTGGGCGGGAGCTGGTACAGCACTCCACCCCCGTACCTTCGGTTTTTCCAACACTCCACCCCCGTTATGGAGGAGTACGTTCAAGAACGGTTGGAGAAAAAGGGTGAAGCCCATCAATTTCTAAGGGAGGCTGTTTTGTGTTCCCAAGAAAGACTCGGAAAAGCTCAGAGTCATTCTGGACTTGTCGCCACTTAACAAGTTCATAGTGAATTGCAAATTCAAAATGCTAACACTGCAACACATAAGGACCTTACTGCCCAAGAGGGCATATTCCGTCTCTATAGACTTGTCAGATGCCTACTGGCACATTCCAATTAGCCATCGACTCTCCCCCTACCTAGGGTTCAGGCTACAGCGAAGACTATACGCCTTCGGAGCCATGCCATTCGGGCTAAACATAGCCCCAAGGATTTTTACGAAGCTTGCGAGCGTAGCTCTCAAACAATTTCGCCTAAAGGGAATTCAGGTAGTAGCCTACCTGGACGACTGGTTGGTGTGGGCAGCATCCGAGACAGAATGCTTGCAAGCTTCCAGTCAGTGATCCAGTTCCTAGAGTACCTAGGCTTCAAGATCAACAGAAAAAGTCTCGACTTTCTCCATCTCAAAAGTTCCAGTGGCTAAGATCCACTGGGACCTTTTGTCACACCGTTTCTCCACCCCAGCGAAGAAAAGGAAGGAGATAGCGGGTTCTGTCAAGAGACTTCAAGATTCCGAAAGGATATCAAGACACGAGCAGGAGAGAGTACTGCGCTCTCTCCAGTTTGCTTCGGTGACAGACCCAGTGCTAAGAGCACAGCTAAAGGATGCAATCGGAGTTTGGAGAAGTTATGCATCAAACGCGTGAAGAGATCTGAGAAGACCAGCCGCTTCGGCTAAGTACTCTTCTCAGGCCTTGGTCCCAAGCCAGACATCTAAAGAAGTCAGGTTCTTCTTCAGCCACCTCCCCCGTCGGTGACGATTCACTCAGACGCCTCAAAGGAGGGATGGGGAGGTCACTCTCATCGGAAAAAAGTCCAGGGGACTTGGTCCAGGCTATTCAAGACCTTTCTCATAAAACTTTCTAGAAGCTAGGGCAGTGCTCCTTACCTTAAAGAAAGTTTCCCCGCGTCATTCGTTCCACATAAAGTGGTAATAGACAGCGAGGTAGTTGTAAGATACTTGAATCGACAAGGATCGAGGTCACCACCTCTCAACCAGGTGATGTTGGCCGTCTTCCGATTGGCGGAAAAGAAGAAGGGGTACCTGTCGGCAGTTCACCTTCAAGGAGTCCGCAATGTGACAGCGGACGCTCTATCCAGGTTCACACCGATAGAGTCGGAATGGTCCTTAGACGCAGGATCATTCTCCTTCATTCTGAATCAGTCCCAGAACTGCAGATAGACCTCTTTGCGACGAAAGACAACAAGAAGTTGCCCCTGTACGTGCCCCGTACGAGGACCCCTTAGCGGAAGCAGTGGACGCGATGTCCCTCGACTGGAACAGATGGTCCAAGATTTATCTGTTCCCTCCTCACAACCTTCTGTTGAGGGTCCTCAACAAACTGAGATCCTTCAAAGGGTAGCGGCAATAGTGGCCCACAAGTGGCCGAACAGCGTGTGGTTCCTCCTGGCATTGGAACTGTAGCTGAAGTTTGTACCACTACCAGATCCAGTTCTGACCCAGCGAGTCCAGAAGTCAACTGTCTGCGCTTCATTACAGAAAACCCGGACCCTGCAGTTCATGATTTTCTCTCCCTAGCGGTGAGAAAGCGTTTCGGGATTTCGAAAGCCAGTATAGACTTCATTGAGGAATATAAATGCAAATCTACTACTATGAGATTCAGGGCCTCTGTAACACGGTTTTTTGGACTTTGCTCCTTATCAAAGCATCGGATGTAGCTGAAAGTTGACATATGTTTATTTTACAACCACACACAAATTTTGTCAGCATTATCAATAACCTAAACCCGATAGTTTTAATTTTTATAGAGTAAAAATGATCTAGTCGACGCCATAGCCAGTGATAACGAGCCAAGAGTCGAAAACATTCATTACGTAAGCAATGTAAACACCTTTTGACAAAATTTTGCCCCGCCCATCCACCAGACACCCATTCACCTTGTTCCATTGGCTCTGAAACCCAAAACAGTCAAGAATGGCTAACAGGATTTGGAATTGCCCCTGTTGTTGCATTTGTCTTACGACTTGCAACTTTATACAGTCAAGAGAAAGCCCGTGGCCATATTTACTATCGCCTGAATAGGTAATTATTCAGTTTCTAGTTTAAATCCAATGTTTATGGTCTGATTTGTATTTAGCGTAACATGATTATAATACTTGTAATGTCATTCAGGCTTTTGAACATTTCCATTAACTATTCACTATGCCACCAAGAGAGAGAGAGAGAGAGAGAGAGAGAGAGATTGTATGTAAACCGTCTTTATATAACTATTTTTGTTAAAATAAGATTTTTGTGCTAAACTCTCCATCAGACCAACGGATCATCCGATTTATATTTTTTTTCTTCTTCTTAGTCCGTACGACCATGTTGGCTATGTTTAGGGCATGACTGCATTTTGTAAATAAATCATGAATAGTTTTAGGAGTTTTATTTGTACATCTAATGGGAATTTATAGAAGTAAAGTGAACATAATTCATTTATCCTTTAAAATAATTACTACATGTAGCAAAACGAATAGTGGTAAAGATGATAATGCAATGAAGGAATGATACCATACTTTATCTTTAGCTTCAACATCGGCAATAACATACCCAGTTGCCATAATTTGTTAGCTTAATGAAATAACCTATCATCTAATGTTAAACTTAATTTCTGAGGAGACCATGGCTTATTGCACAGTGAAAAAACATTACAAAGACTTTGTGAATGGCGGAACGATACATGAATGTGGGTGGGGTATCTGTGCTAGCGTAGTAATACTACTGTAGCAGTAGTATTAAACGTTTAGGCCAACTGCTGGGATCCTTGAGGATCATTTAGCACTTCTTAAAACTACTCGAGAAATGAGTTTTTATAGCCAGAATTTAAATTTTCTGATCCAACAATGCCCATGATAGCCTTCAGTGTTATCCTGAATTATAACCAGGCCAAAGTGGGTGGAGCCTCATGAAGTCATCATTCTGACGATAATTATTGGTGAAGGTTTAAAGCCAAAATATGGTACCGGCTATTATTTTTTTTTTTTTTTT
>NC_090729.1:886300-891230 GCF_036898095.1 Palaemon carinicauda
ATATATATTTATTTTTCTCATCACACCAATTCTTATGACAACACATATACTACGCAAACAGTCTATAATCAGGAATTCACTGGCTTAAAGGATAATTGCTTCAATAGTTCCTTCATACAAGTGCTCCCTGGCATTTAAAGTTATTACATGTCTCATGAAAATTCTTCACTAGCGGGGTTGAATACTGCATTGAAATTACTCAGTTGCAACTTTCCCCCCTAGTAAGGGTAGAAGAGTGGTTTCAGCTATGTAAACAGCGTAAACAGCTCTTCTATGAGAAGGGACACTCAAACAATAAACCATTGTTTTCTAGTCTTAGATCGGGCCATAGCCTCTGTACCATGATGTACCACTGTCTTGGGGGTAGAGTTCTGTTGCTATAAGGTACACTCAGGCTCACTATTTTATGTTTCCATATTTCCTTCCCTCACAGGCTATTTTCCCTGTTGGAGCCCTTGGATTTATAACATTTAGCTTTTCCATCTAATATACTTTGACTCGCCTCTTCTCTTATTTTGCTGTAGATTTATCACAAATTCCATATGATTTAGCTGCCTTTATTCCTTGAATATTCCCTTGTACTGCACGTGTTTTCATACAAGCTTCTACACTGTAACGGTATTTCTCTTTTTTCTTATCAGTTGCTTTTCCCTGTATGGATAATACACCAACTTGTGTACTTGTAGGCTCATTTTTTATTTTGCTTGAACTTTTGTGACGTCTTTGTATATAGGCTTGATGTCTGTTTAATAAGTATTGTTGCATTCCTCTCTCCTCTCTGTTACATCCTAACAGCCCAACCTGCACAATTGGTGACAGCTGGAGGAACAGCTCCTTCACGCCTTCTCCCTCACTGCCCTACTTGTTGTAATGCCGCCCATCGAACCTGATTCTTGGGAACAATCCGCCTCTATGAAACTGCCTCATCAGGCGTATGACTCACTCTAACAGCAAAGCAGACTATGTTCTCGTAGCAATCCTTGGGGACATGTTCCCTGAAATCTCCGATTGGCTTTTGGACAAATGTGACGCTCTAATAGAGTATTACTCCTTCAAAAACTACCTCCTGGAGCATTACTCGCCATCAACAGCCAGCTGTATAGCTAAGCTTTTTCAGCTTTCTCAGCAACCGTTGGGGGCCGTAAAGCCTTTGTTCGCTCTCAGAAAAATGACCAATATCACACGCCTGCAACCTGCCACAGACCCTAGTCTGTGCCCTATATACACTGCCGAACCTATATACACTGCCATCCCAGTGTCGATATTTTATCCATGATGGACCTGATAACCACTTCACCACCTTCAGGTTGTCCATCAACGCCCTCACCTCCTGACAAAGAGGACAACTATTCAACCACTCCTGACGAAGAGGACAACTATTCAACATCGACTGAAGCAGATGTGAATGAGGTAAAAGGGTATGGGGTAGGACACAGACCCCCTACCGTGACATGCCAGACGGAACAAAGCCACCCACCACACATATGCCGCCCCTAGTTCACACCCCAACCAATGACCTCTCCAGCCATCTACACATGCAGACAGAATTGTATAACTATCAACATCAACTGAAGCAGATGTGAATGAGGTAAGATGGAATGTGGTAGGACACAGACGCCTACCCTGTGACATGCCGTACGGGAACAAAGCCACCCACCACCTACATATGCTGCCCCTAGTTCACACCCCAACCAATGACCTCTCCATCCATCTACACATGCAGACAGAATTGGATAACTATCCCTTCCCAAACATCGCCGACGTTACCTTCTACTTGGACAAAGCAAAGGTTTTCTCCATCCTTAACCTCCTGAAGGGTTATTATCAGTTGCCCATGAACCCATAAACCGTCCCTAAGAATACCATCACCCCCCACATCGGTACATACAACCTCAATTACTCCTGTTTTGGGTTTGTAACTGTGGGGCTATTTTGCAATGCCTCAAGGGTGGCATCTTAGGGGACCTTCCCTTCTGCTCATGTTACATGGATGACTCTTCTGCCAAAGGGGAATACCTCCGTTACCTATGCCCGACTGCCTACAACAGAAGAGCTTGTATTCCGGTACGACAAGTGTATCTTTGGCGCCAACAAAGTATTGGGCTACCGCATCACTCATGAAGTAGTCCACTCCCTCCTCGAGAAGGTAGAAGTTGTTACGAACATTGCCACAGCCTCGACTGTCAAAGCACTGCAAGAATTCCTGGGCGCGATCAATCATTATCTCCGGCACCTGCCAGCCATTACCTCCACTCTTGCCTACCTCTACGCCTCCCTCAAGGGCAATATCACAAGGATATCGTTACGTGTTTACCATCATTGACCATTCCACTCGTTAGCCTGAAGCATTTCCCATGAAAAACCCTCATCATGTACATCTGCCTTACTCTCAGGGTGGATAGCAATGTTCGGTACCCCCTGAGCATATTTCTTCTGACAGTGCTACCACTTTCACCTCTCAATTGTAGACGTCATTGGCGAATTTCCTGGGCATCACGCTACACCAGACAACTGCCTATAACCCTGCTGCCAACGGTATGGTTGAACATTTTCATCGCGCCAGCAAAGCAGTTTTGATGTCTGCTGCAAAGACTTCAACTGGTTTACTCAGCTTCCATAGGTCCTCCTGGGAGGAAAAACCACTTCCGAAAGACACCCTGGATGTTTCGGCAACTAAATGGTGTATGGCAAACCCATTGGTCGTCGCTGTCGATTTATTCCGCCTACATTTTCCTCCGATAATCGCCATTGTTTACGTCACGTTGCGAGAAAATTTATTCCCATGCTGCCAGACTTGCTAGCCCCTAGTAAAGCACCACATTCCGTTAGATCTGCATTCAGCAACGCATGTTTTCCTGCACAATAAAATTAGCAAATTACCGCTAATTCTCCCTAACATGGGTTCTTCCTTTGTGATCCCGCCGTACACCAAAGTGTTTCCTGATTAACATTCGTGGCAAAAGATGGTAACCCACCTACAGTGTGCTTTTCAATAGCAGTGTCCCCTATTTCACATGTACGTCATTTTTAGAGGGCACCATGTTCCGCTTGTACTTCATACATGCTCGTACACTGTAATGTTATTGTTAGTTTTATTGCCAACTCCTCCCTGTACTAATAATAGACAAACCTGTGTAAGCTTGTTAGCTCGTGGTTTTTTTTTTTTTTTTTTTTTTTTTTTTTTTTTTTTTTTTTTTTTTTTTTTTTTTTTTTTTTTTTTTTGTGATGATCTTGCCCACAAGCCCTTCTTTGTAAGCTTGATGTCTGCTTCATAACGTTTAGTTGCATTCTTCTCGCCTCTCTGTTGAAACCTAACAGCCCACCCCCACACCCTTCTAACAGTGGTTCTTATATCATCCTAGTATCCATGTACCCTTAAGTTGAGAACCCCATTATTTCTCACATTTATTATCTACTATCGTCTCTTGCATACCACCATTCAACATTTACCTGCCTCTGCTCTTTCTTTTCACTATCACCTAAATACAGTATCATCTGCATCAAGAATTCTACATCCATTACAAATCATTTACTTATCTCGCATCTTTGCACCTGTATACCATTGTCCTCTCCTTGACCAATTGCATTACACTACCAATAAAGATTTTGAATAGTATAGGAGAAATAGCTAACATTTGTCTCATACCCACTTTCATACCAAACCATTTACTTTCAGTTGGGATATTCTTAACATTATCTTGAATGTTATCATTACAACATTTAATTTCTTACAAAAACCTATCAGCCAGGCAATAATTTATCTCATAAGCATCTCTTCAGTCCATATACAGCGTATAGAGCTTTTCCCTATACTTCAATACTTCCCAAATAACATTTACTCCAAACAAGTAATCCTTGTTAAATTCTCCACTTTTACTTTTATCATAGTCCATTTATCATCTCTTGTTATTCTATCATACTTAATCACTTTTGCTAATTGAATTTTATACGTGGTCATAATGAATTAAAAGAGAACACATATATGCTACCGATTTTGTAAAGGATGACTAGTGCAAACATGAAAAGATGGGAGTGGTGAAGATGTCTCGCCTAAAAATGCCGTCGTTTATAGGCGAGTACGCCCATCTCGCAGCAATATCCGCAAAGGCGAAATAACTGGCTCGTGAGACATGTTTAACGTTCGAAGGGAATGCGACTGTGAAAATATATTTTTGATCCTTAACTTGGACCGTCGATTGGCGAGAGGCAAAGGGGCCATGTGAAGTTAGTATTTTTGACTGGGAAATTGCCTGGTTATTGGTCCCTATAGGTGTTGTGACATTATTGGTTTAGATAGTGAGAGAGAGAGAGAGAGAGAGAGAGAGAGAGAGAGAGAGAGGGAGGATGGATGGGGAGAGGAAATCGAGGTATTAGAAAGGAAAAAGAAACGATAAGTGGGAAGAAGGTTTGGGAAGATAGTACGAGTTTGGAGGGAGTAAATGATAAGGAATGGTGAATAGCTACAGAAGAGCAGTGGGTAGTTATGATAAAACGATAAGAGGAGAGAGAGAGAGAGAGAGAGAGAGGAGAGAGAGAGAGAGAGAGAGAGAGAGAGAGAGAGAGAGAGAGAGAAGAGACATACAGAAAAAGAAAGAGCAATATAAAACCATTCAGAGAGAGAGAGATACTACAAACGTATAGACATACACAAAAGAATGAGATAAATATACAAGAGAGAGAGAGAGAGAGAGAGAGAGAGAGAGAGAGAGAGAGAGAGAGAGAGAGAGAGAGAGAGAGAGAGAGAGAGAAGGATATTTTAGCAAGAAAATGGTAGTATGGCCGAAGACCGATGAAAGATGGGTCCCCCTAGACCACTCACGCAACTTTTGCCAAAAGAAATTTTCTGGAGCCAGCAGCCCAGAGTTTCTTTCCCCTCTTTTGGAGAATTCGCTAGTGGAGAATAAACGCCAGGAGAAAGATCGTTATGATT
>NC_090729.1:894230-899230 GCF_036898095.1 Palaemon carinicauda
TTTTAGTTGAATGGAACTCCAAAATCAAACCATTGTTCTCTTGGGTAGTGCCAATACTCTTGTTTACATAATACTAACGGTAGTGAACACTAACATGTAAGTCATATAATAATTTTCTATATTTGATGAACTAAATGCAATACCATAACTTTTTTTTTCTTTTTTTCTTTTTTTTTTTTTGCAAATATTCGTGTAAAGCTATACCTAAATAAAATTAGCAAATAGTTCCGAACAAAGAATTTTTCAAGGTTGAAAAATAATAAAACCTAATATAAGAGAAAACCAGGGTTCTCAACCTGATGTCCATAGCAGACTGATGCAAATCAAACATTACAAAATATTGTTAGAAATCAGAATTTACTGTATATAAAAGCGCCACTCCGTTATAACAGAAGATTTCAACTGATTAAAAACAAATAATTGAACTTTTTCCTCACTACATTCATATATCATGTGCGGCTAGTACAGCTAGTGATTTAATTCAAGGAATTAAGCATATCCGAGAAATTCAACAACTACGATAATTATTGCTATCAGCTTTTTAATAAACTGTTCTTATAAAGCAAAAGTGTTTTCTTCACCATTTTGTATATTTACTGTTTTTTTTTTCTTTTCTTTTTTTTTTAAATTAAGGATGTTCAAGTATGGAGAAAATTAAATGGGGCCACACGAAAATTGAGAATTCATGAAGAGAGGAATGAAAGGGAACAAGCCCGCGCATGCGTGTGGGTCCGTAACTGCTGTTGATTACAACGCTAATGATCTCATTCCACTGAACGAAAAGTTGATCTTAACCAATTCTCTTTCTTAATGATTATATCGGTGCAATCAAGATCAGGTAATCTTTTGCTCATGTTGAAATGATACCGGGCAGAAAAGGCCAGATTACCATCACTCGCAGGTAAATGGTCCAGATAAATTCAGTTATCCGATTCCTATTATGAAATGATTATGGTGAGTCAAAGTGCTTTGGAATTGACTTCGGTTTGCAGGATGGACATCGAATGATTGTGAACCGAAAGGATGAGGGGGGGGGGGGGTAGAGGTAACCTGTTTCAGCTGAAAAAAGGGGGGTTGGAGAGGGAGGGTAGTGTAACAATTAGAAAAAAACAATTACTAAAGAGTGTAGAGGGAGGGGTGCTCGAGTGAGGGGAATGTCACACAGAAAAAACAGAATGTCTAGAATGTGAGGGGAAGTGACACAGTCTAGAATGAACGGGAGGAGAGTATTAATGTCAAACCTTAGGAATATTGTTATTGAAAGCAATCTATAAGGAAACTAGGCTTTCTCATTAATAAATGTGTGCTTAAGAATAAAAAGAAACTCCATAACCAGTCTTGAGTAGAAGAAATTCAAGCGGTAAATAAGTAACTATGCTACATCATCTTTAAAAACTGGGATTAAAAAAAAAAATAGTTGACATCATTTTGCCTTAACGAACCGTCCCTAATTAAGGTTTTTTCCACCGCCTGAGTTCCCCATTAAAGACAAAACAACGAGCGAGTAAAAATAACAGTCACTGTTTTCCTATCAAATTTCGTCTGTTAGCATTAGACAATTTACACTAACAAGGAGCAATTGCAAACTCAAATAATGCACTTAAATATTAAAGTATATCATGATTAAAGTTAAGGATTTTCACAAATTGTGAAATTCTACAGTGCCTTCGAATATCATCAGAAGTAATTTTTGTTTTTTTTCTGCAAAGAACTTAATGCCAGAGAAGTGTTTTAATCCTATTACACCTTCCTTCCCAGTACATTTTTTACAAGTCCTGGAATCATTATCATTGCCAGTTGAAGGACGTTCTTAATAACGCCCTGTGAATCATATGGATAATTGAAAAACACCTTAATGATACACTAAACTAAACCCTCTACATATCAACTACACGGCATGGTACTATAAACCCTCCTCTTTATCTAGTCCTTTCTAATCTTCAAGACATGGCACTGTAAACCCTTTACACGAGGTGGTTCATTTATTCCTTATACATGAAATGGCACTGAACAAACCCTCTAAATCATGTGGCCCTTTTTAAGCTTTCTAAAAGACATGACACTCTAAACTGGCTATATTATATGGTCCTTTTCAAACCTTCTACACAACATGACCCACTATACACTGAACCCTCAACAAGCCCATTAAAACTTCTAATACGACGCTACAAACATTCTTAATTAAATGGCCATTTCATACTTCATACAGCATATGGCACACTGACTGCTCAACATGATGTAGTCCTTTAAAACTACCTTCATAACAATGCACTCTAAACACAATACATGATGTAGCAATTTCAAACCACCTACACGTCATGACACTTCAAGCCTTATACAAAATGTGCCCCTTTCAACTTCATACACGACATGGCACTTTAAATCCAAAATGGCTCTTTCAATCTTCAAACATATTAGGGCACTCTAAACCATCTTCAGAATGTGGCACTTTGTATATTTATACAAGGCATAAAACTCTAAACACCACATGATTCAGCCGTTCCAAATCTTTAACTACTGTAGATATTGCACTCTCTATAACATCTACATGCAATACTCATTTCAAACCTCTTACAAGGCATGACACTCTAAACCCTTACATGATGTGGCCCTTTCAGAACTCTTATACGACATGGCACTCTATAGTATACCCTCTCCATGATTTGGCCTTTTCAACCGTCCGACAGGACATGGCACTTTAAACCCCCAACATGACATGACCCTTTTGAAACTTCCTACACAACATAACACACTATAATCCTCCACATGATATAGACCTTTCAAACGTCCTGCACAGCGTAGCAATCTGGACAGTCTACATGATGGAACCCTTTTAAACTTCCTACATGACATGACACTAAGTCCTCTACATGGTGTAGCCCATTCAAACCTTCAACAAGACATGGCCCTTCCAAACCTACATCACGACATGGCACTTCAAACCTTTCAACTCATGTGGCCATCTAAAATTCCATACATAATGTGTTCATTTTAAAACTCCTATACATCCTAACATTCTAAACCTTCTATATAACATGCTCCTTTCAAACTTCCTACACGACATATCACTATGTCCTCAAGATGATATTGTGCCTTCTAACCTACTACACGACATTACAGTCTAATCCCTCTGTTTGATGTGATCCTTTCAAAGCTCCTACACAACATGGTATTTTAAACCCTCTATATGACATGGTTCTTTCAAACTTCCCACACTATATGGCACTCTAAGTCTTCTACATGATATGGACTTTTTTAAATCTCCTAAACGACAAAGCACTATAAGACCTCCACATGACAGGGCCCTTCCAAACCTCATTCATAGCATGGCTTTTAACCTCTCTTCGTGATGAGGTCCTTCTAAAACTCCTACTACACATTCCCATCTCAACTCTTATTGATAAGGTTATTTTAAAGCTCAACAAATCCTTGCACTCTAGACTCTACTTCATCCGTTATTTTCAAATTTCCTACACATATAAACAAGGCTGTCCTTTCAAACTTCATACAATTTTTGGCACTCGTTACCTTCTATATGATGTAGCCATTTTAAAGCTACACAGTAAGGCTATAAAAACCCTGTATGTAAAGTAGCACTTTCAAGTTCCCTACACACCATGACACTCTAGATCCCCTAATTGGCATGTCCTTTTCAAACTTCATTCACAACAAGATTCTCTAAACCTTCTAGATAATATGGCCGTTTCAAACTTCATATACATGACACGACACTCTATGATCTCCTTATGATGTGTCACTTTCAAAAATGTTATATGATATTGCACTCTACACCCCGTACAACATAATGTGACCCCTTTAAATCTCCACATCATGACACACAAAACCCTTTTCAAGATATTATCTCTTCACTCTTCCTACAAGACATGACACTTTACACCCTTTATTGGCATATCCATTTCAAACCTACGACAAACCACTTTATACCCTCTGCATGATGTGACCTTTCAAAACTCTTGCACGACATAGTACTCTAAACCGTTTACATGGTCTGACCATTTCAAACTTATTTCATTACTTGGAACTCTAACCTACATGATATGGCACTTTCAAATCCCCTAGAGGACACGGCAGTCTCAAACAATTTACACGCAAGGGACTCTTAATTAAAGCCCGACATGAACTGTTATTTATCTTTTATTTTTTTGCAACACGCTCTCAAAGGACCTGTCACCTTTAACGGAACCTACTACTACAAGACTCGACCCACGTTACAAAATTCGCTGTTAATAGGATTCTCGCTCGACAAAAATTACAAAATTTCTAAAGTACGTTCAAGTGGATTTTGACGCAATCATGTTCGCCTTGAATGTTGAATATTCCTTCCATTTTATCATACACTTAATAACATAATCCTTATTTATGGTAATCAAGATATAAATTGTAGACGTAAAGAAGATATTTAATACTAAGCGATGTTTTAAAGATTGAAATTTTCTTGAATAACACGAAAACCGTTTTCTATATTTATTTCCACTAAATTTATTGGTGTAATTTTAGATAAAAAGTAACTCTTCTAACGAGAACTAATTGTAACATAAAGGGTAAATAAAGGTTAAACCGAATTATCATCTCGAAAAATCACTGCCAGCTTTAGCTCTTGATACTTCATACGGATTAGACGGATAGAAAATTAGATAAACTGTAATTTGAATTTTTATCATATGTCTATTAAAATCCCCCATATCCAGTTGATAGAATAGCACACAAATAGTAAATTATTGCTGAAAAAAGATCTATGTATGATTTGTATTGTAAAAAATTATGGAATAACGGAAAAGGCTAATAAAAAAAAATTGAAACACGACGAACTGGGAAGAAAAGAAATTACGAAGTTGTTGAGTTCTCAAATTTTTTTCATTCTAAAAGCTCTTTTATAAATTGCTTAAATCAAAAGTAAATTATTTGATTCATAGAATTTTCCCCAAGGGTAAATGGTTCGATTAGTTGGGGGCCGATCTACAATCATCAAATCATCGTCT
>NC_090729.1:904230-909230 GCF_036898095.1 Palaemon carinicauda
TATATGCATTGCAAACATAATCCTGAATCGATATAACCATTTAACCAATCTACTCCTGGTTTATGAAGCCTTGCATAATTTAGAGCAGTACGGAGACTCCTTGGGAGCATTTCGGAAATTAACTTCACAGTACGAAGCACTGTTGTATTAAAAAAAAAAAAAAAAAGAAATATATATATATATATATATATATATATATATATATATATTAAGAGGTAAATCCAAGAGGCTAACATATGCAAATATATGTATATATATATATATATAATATATATATATATATATATATATATATATATATATATATATATATAATATATATATATATATTAAAAGGTAAAAAATATATGTATGTATATATATATATATATATATATATATAATATATATATATAATATATATATATAATATATATATATACACACACATATATATATATATATATATATATATATATATATATATATATATATATATATATATATTTCTTTATGAAATCAAAGCAAGCCTGTACATGGGTTAAGTTATAAAATAAGTCGAGATAAAATGAGTACCCATACACGAAAGGTTTTTTTCCGACATTAAAACATTCTGTATGACAAAAGGAAGCTTCAGAGAAAAAAATAATAGAAATAGTTACTGTAACCGTAGTTGAGCCCCACTCTGAAGACAAAACATCGACAATATTAACAGTACCATACACCAATGGATTATGTGTTGATAACTAAAAGAATGTTTGGAAGATTGAAAGACGTGCACGTGTTTAGGGGTATGGCTAACGGTATGTCTGATCATTTTTTGGTGGAAGGAAAATTAGTTGTAGCAAAAGAGTGGGGAATAGAGTAGGTGGATGTAAAAGGGAGCTAGTGAGGGTTGAAGAGCTAATAAAACCGGGGGTAAAAAGTAAATATCAGGAAAGGTTGAAAATGGCATATGACGAGGTGAGAGTAAGAGAAACTGGTAATTTAGAGGAGGAGTGGAAGTTAGTAAAAGAAAATTTTGTTGGGATTGCAAGTGATGTATGTGGCAAGAAGGTTGTTGGAGGCAGCATGAGGAAGGGCAGAGAATGGTGGAATGAAGGAGTGAAGGTAAAAGTGGAAGAGAAAAAGAGGGCTTTTGAAGAATGGCTGCAGAGTAATAGTATAGAGAAGTATGAAAAATATAGAGAGAAAAATGTGGAAGTAAAGCGCAAGGTACGTGAGGCAAAGAGGGCAGCTGACCTGAGGTGGGGTCAGGGATTGGGTCAGTCATATGAAGAGAATAAGAAGAAGTTTTGGAAAGAAGTGAAGAGAGTAAGGAAGGCTGGCGCAAGAATTGAAGAGACAGTGAAAGATGGAAATGGAAGGTTGTTAAAAGGAGAAAAGGCAAGGAAAAGGTGGGCGGAATATTTTGAAAGTTTGCTGAATGTTGAGGATAATAGGGAGGCAGATATAATTGCTGTTCCAGGTGTTTAGGTGCCAGTGATGGGAGATATGAGAATGAGAGAGAGATTACAATAGATGAAGTGAGGAGAGCACTAGATGAAACGAGAGTAGGAAAAGCATCTGGTATGGATGGTGTGAAAGCTGAGATGTTGAAGGAAGGGGGTGTAACTGTACTTGAATGGTTGGTGAGATTGTTTAATATGTGTTTTATGTTGTCAATGGTACCAGTAGATTGGGTTTGTGCATGTATTGTACCACTATATAAGAGTAAGGGAGATGTGCATGAGTGTTGTAATTCAAGAGGTATTAGTTTGTTGAGTGTAGTTGGAAAAGTGTATGGTAGAGTATTGATTAATAGGATTAAGGATAAAACAGAGAATGCAATCTTGGAAGTACAGGGTGGTTTTAGAAGAGGTAGGGGTTGTATGAATCAGATTTTTACAGTCAGGCAGATATGCGAGAAATATTTAGCAAAAGGTAAGGAGGTGTATGTTGCGTTTATGGATCTGGAGAAAGCATATGATAGAGTTGATAGGGAAGCAATGTGGAATGTGATGAGGTTATATGGAGTTGGTAGAAGGTTGTTGCAAGCAGTGAAAAGTTTCTACAAAGGTAGTAAAGCATGTGTTAGAATAGGAAATGAAGTGAGTGATTGGTTTCCGGTGAGAGTGGGGCTGAGACAGGGATGTGTGATGTCGCCGTGGTTGTTTAACTTGTATGTTGATGGAGTGGTGAGAGAGGTGAATGCTCGAGTGCTTGGACGAGGATTAAAACTGGTAGGCGAGAATGACCATGAATGGGAGGTAAATCAGTTGTTGTTTGCGGATGATACTGTACTGGTAGCAGACACAGAAGAGAAGCTTGACCGACTAGTGACAGAATTTGGAAGGGTGTGTGAGAGAAGGAAGTTGAGAGTTAATGTGGGTAAGAGTAAGGTTATGAGATGTACGAGAAGGGAAGGTGGTGCAAGGTTGAATGTCATGTTGAATGGAGAGTTACTTGAGGAGGTGGATCAGTTCAAGTACTTGGGGTCTATTGTTGCAGCAAATGGTGGAGTGGAAGCAGATGTACGTCAGAGAGTGAATGAAGGTTGCAAAGTGTTGGGGGCAGTTAAGGGAGTAGTAAAAAATAGAGGGTTGGGCATGAATGTAAAGAGAGTTCTATATGAGAAAGTGATTGTACCAACTGTGATGTATGGATCGGAGTTGTGGGGAATGAAAGTGATGGAGAGACAGAAATTGAATGTGTTTGAGATGAAGTGTCTAAGGAGTATGGCTGGTGTATCTCGAGTAGATAGGGTTAGGAACGAAGTGGTGAGGGAAAGAACGGGTGTAAGAAAGGAGTTAGCGGCTAGAGTGGATATGAATGTGTTGAGGTGGTTTGGCCATGTTGAGAGAATGGAAAATGGTTGTCTGCTAAAGAAGGTGATGAATGCAAGAGTTGATGGGAGAAGTACAAGAGGAAGGCCAAGGTTTGGGTGGATGGATGGTGTGAAGAAAGCTCTGGGTGATAGGAGGATAGATGTGAGAGAGGCAAGAGAGCGTGCTAAAAATAGGAATGAATGGCGAGCGATTGTGACGCAGTTCCAGTAGGCCCTGCTGCTTCCTCCGGTGCCTTAGATGACCGCGGAGGTAGCAGCAGTAGGGGAGTCAGCATTATGAAGCTTCATCTGTGGTGGAAATGTGGGAGGTTGGGCTGTGGCACCCTAGCAGTACCAGCTGAACTCGGTTGAGTCCCTGATTAGGCTGAAGGAACATAGAGAGTAGAGGTCCCCTTTTTGCTTTGTTTCATTGTTGGTGTCGGCTACCCCCCAAAATTGGGTGAAGTGCCTTGGTATATGGATGGACCATACACCAACACACCAGTCTCTTCATTAAAGCATCAGCTCTTCAATACACATTCAACCACTCACCACCACATTTCTGATACTCACTATTCTTATAAGAAAACATTCCCTTCCACTAATTCTCTAATTTACATCTTCCTCCACATTCAAATCAGAAAGATGCAGCATCATTCCCTATGCAATTGTCGCACTAATTCATGCTTTCTACTATTTTGCGTTTTAATGACTTCCTATCACCACAGAAATATTTCTTACACAACAGAAAAATTTTCCTTATACTTCTGTAATAATACGACTTAAGCATGGGTTTATACATTTTCGCTTTTTTATTTACTGTATATTAAAAGTAATCGTTATGTTTTCATGGTTCTCAATTACATTCCAACGTTTATTCAGCAAAAACATCTTACCTAAGCTATGTAATTAAATTTAATACCAAGATACAGATATTCCACATATCTGTTCATAAAAATAATGTGGTAAGTTGTCTAATGATACAATTCTTCATACCTATCTAAATATCCATTAATACAACCCTATTGTATGATTTTGTGTTTCAAGAAATAAAACAACAATATTGGCAGAAATGTAATAAAATAAACACACAAAAATACCCCCTCTTATACTAAGCTCAACCAGCATAAACTATGTTCTATATTATTAATCCAGACTTGGCATCTCCAGGTAGCAGGCCAGGTTCCGTAAAATCTCCTTAACATGAAACTCTTATGAAAGTTTGTGAATAAACACTCCAAAAATTCATTCTCTCTCTGATTAAATTTTTCGGTCTTCCTACTTATGAAATACGAATATAAAACTATCTTATATGATCTTAAAATTTTCTAGGCAAATATTTGTTAAAAATCTAAAGTCCTATTAAATCTTGTAAGATGTGCTTTTACATTTTCAAGCTGAATTGTAAAAATACTGTTTGTTAAGCCGGGCAGATACAAACCTTCTAGTATCATTGCGAGATTCTTTGATTAATGGTTTCATATCTCTTATAAAATTTTAATTCAAAATTAAGGTCCTTTTAATTTTGGAAGTATATGGGAATAACTAATGTCTATTTTAAACTTAAGACATTTTTGGAATAAGAGTAAATTTCTTTGATTAAAATATCATTCTGACAATTACACAAATATAAACTCTACTGGTGAATTGTTATCTATCAATCTTAATAACTGCGTAAATATGAACGAATGATGCAGATATTAAAAAAATAAAAAAGTCATGACTAAACCGTTATGACTTAACTTTTCTTGTTCTATCAATTGTTTCTGTGTGACACAACTTATAAAATATCATAAACTCTTTTAAAATTTTCCATATCAACAATTCCCTGGATAAATTTTCAAATTTTCCATTTCACCAACAACCATGGCAAGTTTTCAAACTTTTCCATTTCACCAATTACCTTGAAAATTTTCAAATTTTCCATCTCACCAACAACCATGATAAGTATTCAAACTTTTCCATTTCACCAATTACCCCGAAAAATTTTCTTCAAGTTTTCCATTTCACCCAACTACCAAGATAAATTTTCAAATTTTCCATTTCTCCAACTACCATGGTAAATTTTGAAATTTTCCAGTTTCCAATTACTTTGATAAATTTTCAAGTTTTCCATTTCTCCAAACTACCAAGGTAAATTTTCAAATTTTCCACTTCAACTGCCATGGTAAGTTTTCAAATTTTCAATTTCACCAATTACCTTGATAAATATTCA
>NC_090729.1:914230-924230 GCF_036898095.1 Palaemon carinicauda
AGACCCAAATAGTATTTTCTTTAAGTTAAGCAAATATTAATAATCGTTAAAATAGTCTTCACATCTAAAGGTAGTGGACAAAAACATTATTGTCACACTATGTAAACTGACTATTAATTACTTATCCTTCCTCTTCCTATGGCGTGGAGGGGAGGTTATTGACTTATTAAAGTAGAAATCCAGAGAAAAATATGAAAAGTATTAGTTACAAACAAGAGGGTCACTTAGAAGTAGCTTATTTCTCGACCTTTTGCTTGACCTTGACCTTTGACCTTAACATGTATTAATTGACTTAGATCTTCATAAACTCAAATATGAACCAAGTTTGAAGTCTCTGTGACAACGATATCCAAACTTATATCTGATTACGTGAATTGGACATCTTGCTTGACCATGACCTTCGACCTTTGATCTTGACCTTCCAAAATCTAATAATTTCCAGATTTTTACATAAGTTAATCCCTGCAAGTTTCATTACTCTACGATTAAAATTGCGGCTAGAAAGCTGTTCACAAACAAACACAAAAACACACAAACAGTGGGTAAAGCATAACCTCCTTCCAACTTCGTTGGTGGGAGTAATAATCATATTTCTCGTGAATCGTGGCGAGCTATGATGAAATTTTAACAGCGAATCCTTTGTCTATCAACTAAAGTCATTAATGGAAACATTGCCTTTTCTTTCCTCATCTAACCAGATATCATCTAATAAATATTACTCAGACCTTTATATCTGCGATCAACTATATATTTAAAGGCTTAAAGGCCACTCCTGACTGGCAGAGGAAAGAGACAGTGACAATACCATTAGTGACTGACCTTATATCCATGTGATCAGCGCCCTGTCCTCTCCGCCCAAGCTAGGACCAGGGAGAGTCAGGCAATGGCTGCTGAGGATTTGGCTACGCTCACAAGGATGGTGAGGTTGCCGAAACTACAAGAAACTATTGAGTTTTAGTGTGACTCGATCCCCCGTCCAGCAGAACACCAGGCAGGAACGATTCCAATAGGCCACCACAACCTTATAGTTGATATAACTCAAAAATAACCATCCATTATTGTCATATTTTGAAATTAATAGGAAACCTGTAATTCATCATGATTCTCAATCATGAAAAAATATCAGAATTCTTAATCACGAATACATCACGTAGCATAAGAAAAAATATAACCCGCGAACGTCATTATTCTTACAACGGCCAATAAAAGCTGAACTATCTTTGGATGATAAAAGAATCTACGATATTAAACATCCTCACACCTGTGATTCAAATTTACACACATTCACACCTGTTTCCTATGCGATACTAAATTGCATTATTTACACACATCCACACGTGTTTCATATGTGATACTAAATTGCATTATTCACGCACATGTGACGTTAAAAATACAGAAACTCAACACTGAACAAACGTAATGGTTTTTTAATCTTTCCATAAAACACCTGTGCTAATAGACATGGTAGTTTGATGTAACAACTTTTTTTTTATACAGGAATACACGAGAAAAAAAAATAAAAATAAAACTAGCCATATAGCAATATATATCCAGAATTTATTAAAAAAGGAAAGTTAACCTAGCCATATAGCAATATATATCCAGCAATAAACGGTAAAAAGGGAAAATATAACTAAAAATATAGCCATATATATCCAGTAATAAACGATAAAAAGAAGGAAAATAAAACGGGCAATAATTACCCTAATATAGAATAGGCGAATTTAGAGACGAAAAGAGTGAATACAAACGCCTTTGCGAAAGTTTCACTCGATAGTAAATAAATCAAATTTGGTGGAGGTAAATACACACCAGAAACCCAGATATCATTTGAGTTGCTTTGAAGCCCGAAATTACTTTCAACCTAATATATACTCGGCTTCTCATGACTGATGAGGTCCTCATCGTATCAAAGAAGGATAGAACAGCCCCGTTCTAACTCGCCTTTATATATGCAAATCGATAACAGACAATAAAGAGGAATGAAATATGTAAATAACACCGACTTCTTTGGTCAAGAAACAGGCAGAACATTCCAATAGGTTGTACTTAATACTATGGTTGGTTGACAGCGTAGTCTCCAAAGTTAAAACATTCATAAAAATAATTTATAGATAACTATACATACGAACATTTAAAGGTAAAGGCAAAGGTTTCAGGTTTCAGTTCATGTTTCATCAGAATAGATGCTCACCACAACGTGAGCCGAGCAAGCCCAAACCCAAACTGCGTTGCCTAACCATAGCAGTAGCCTCCCCAGTAAACAGCTTAAATTCGCAGGTCGCGGCGTGGGATCAATCTGCTGCCATGCGAATGCTAGGCACATCACAAATCCCTCATTAGCTAACATTACAAATCTAGAGATATTATAATTAGGTGATAACTAAGGATATTAGGCAAACAACGGTGCTTGGTATGGAGGTCATATAACTAATCTAAGAAAATCAAATGAAAATGGGTATTTTCTAGATACATCCCCATTTATTATTATTAATATTATTATTATTATTATTATTATTATTTTTATTATTATTATTATTATTATTACTTGCTAAAGTACAACCCTAGTTGGAAAAGCAGGATGCTAGAAGCCCAGGGGCCCCAACAGAGAAAATAGCCCAGTGAGGAAAGGAAACGAGGAAAAATAAAATATTTTAAGAACAGTAACAACATTAAAATAATTATTTCCTGTATAAACTATAAAAACTTTAACAAAAGAGGAAGAGAAATGATATAGAATAGTGTGCCCAAATGAACTCTCAAGCACAAAAACTAATGCTCATATCTTTGCTATTACCAACAAAAAGTAGCTGATTCCGTTCAAAATCTACCAAATATGAAAGAAAAAACTAGAAAACTGAAAAGCTTTGAAAACCAAAAGTAATTCAAATAAAACTATAAAAAACAAATATCAACGGATAAATCCGGACTGTTGACATTACTGAATAATGCATATCACACAATCCAACTTTATAAGGACTTACCATATGCAACAGGCCTTCCATGCGGGAAATCCTACGAAACTTCAAAGAACAGGGTTTTCTAAAGACATCCTCAGAGGATACGAGAAAGCCAAAGATATCTGTCTCCCCCGGGTGATTCTTGGGGTTATTTCATATTTCAGACACCCTGGTGTTCCGGTCGCAAAATAGTAGTTCCACATACGAGTCGATACTTCATATTCCAGATACCCTAGTATTCTGGTCGTCAACAATAGTGAAACAAATTATCATTATTATCATTATTATTATTACTTGCTAAGCTGCAATCCTAGTTGGAAAAGCAGGATGCTATAAGCCCAGGGGCTCAAACAGGGAAAATAGCCTAGCGAGGAAAGGAAACAAGGAAATAAGAGAAGTAATTAACAATTAAAATAAAATATTTTAAGAACAGTAACAACATTAAAATAAAGATTTCATACATGAATTATAAAAAACTTTAACAAAACAAGAGGAAGAGAAATTAGATAGAACAGTGTGTCCTAGTGTACCCTCACGCAAGAGAACTCTAACCCAAGACAGTGGATGTACATGGTACAGAAGCTATGGCACAACTTACTCGATATACCAAGAACTTGTTGTTAATCTGTTACTTTTTTTTTTTTTAATTATCAAAGGCATGTCGAAGTAGATAAGAATATATTCTAAATATCAGTAATAACTGGAAACCATAGTAATCTCTTGATCTTCATATTTCAATAAGGTCAAAGGATAGTGAAAATGTGAAATTTTTCATTCATCATATCCTAGACCCAAAATTCCCTACTGTGAGATAAGAATTTATACTATGTTTTTTATCAATACGAAATAAACGCACACACACACATATGTATATATATATATATATATATATATATATATATATATATATATATATATATATATATATATATATATATATATTACACATATACACATTAGGCAGTGAACTCAATATTGAAAACTAATCATGGCTGAATATTCTTAATTATAGGCCACGTGTGTTAGTGAGACTTATAACATATTTGCAAACATACACACACACAATATGTGTGCATATATATATATATATATATATATATATATATACATATATATATGTATACATATATATATATATATTTATATATATACTGTATATATATATATATATATATATATATATATATATAAATGCGTGTGTGTGTGTTGTTGTTGTGATGTGTTTGATAGTAAACCCAATGATGAGACACTGTTGGTACGACCCAAGTACTATTTTCTTTATTCTTGATTTCATAAAAAATATTTCTTAGCTCCTAAATTGTCTGCTCTTTTTCGCAAGTAAGCAAGAAGAGGCTCTTTTTGCACTTGTTCCAGAATTGGTAAGGTTAATGTTACTCGGTTAAGTAAACTAAATGTTCTTGTGGTACCTGTTGCCCTGCTGATTACAGCCCAATTCTAATAAATCCCAAATTATCTAAAGTTTTTTAATATGTATTAGCAAATACATCTAAGTAGGTATGCTGAAAGTAATCATCTGTTTCTTAATTTGCCGTTTGGCTTTCGCAAAAACCCTGGAGCATATGATACCCTTCTTACAATCTCTAATGCTGTACAGAAATCCCTTGATTGCGGTCAGGAAGTTTATATAATTTACGTTGATTTTAGTGCTGCCTTTTGCCGTGTTAACCATGAGGACCTTGATTTTAAACTTAAACGGATGTGAGTAGGAGGTTATTTGAATAGCAATCGGCTATTTTCCTCTAGTGGAGATCTTAGATTTAAAGTATCGTGCTTTTCTAACCAGCTTAGCTAATAATGATACTAATAATAATATAAACATGTTTGTGTGTATGTATGTAAATATATATATATATATATATATATATATATATATATATATATATATATATTTATAATTCTAACACACATTTATATTTTAAAAAATAAATTATATATATATATATATATATATTTATATATATACGTACACGCACATACACACACACACACACACACACACATATATATATATATATATATATATATATATATATATATACACACATATATATCTATATATCTATATCTATCTATCTATATATCTATCTATCTATATATCTATATGTCTATATATCTATATATCTATCTATCTATCTATATATATATACATAATATATATATATATATATATATATATATATATATATATATATATATATATATATATATATATATTGATGTATGTGTGAAAATTTAAAGAAAATTTACCAAAAAGTCAAAATCCTCGCAACGCCACAATATCAGTGACTCCATGACAGCACTACTACGCCAATGTAAAATGACAATATACAGTATGTCACACGCGTGGTATCTCCTACTTACGGTAATTCAGAAAATACATGACAGCTTAGGTGGCAACGTCACTTGTCAAGACGGCAATAAAAGTCGTCTTTCGCCATAAAAGTCCTCTTACAGGATACTTTGCTGACACCGTCGAAAAATGGGAATATTCCTATACACGTGAGGTATTTATAGGCCTCTTTTTATTAATCATCCATAATTTCAGGTATGGTCCTTATTTGTGTAATTTATCATAGGTTTAGAATATCTTTTTAATAACTTTATTAACTTGAATCACTATGTAATAGAGAATATTGTATTTCATCAGAAAAGTTATTTCCTTGGATAAAGTTTATAAAACATTTTATGGTATTCTTTCAAAATTTTATAGTAACTTCGGAAAACGTTATTATTTCATTATCCTTCGTTATAAAGAGCCAATATGTTGGGTATATATTTTAGTCCTATGACAGCATTCAAGGAACGTGTGAAAAATGAATAAAGATTTTTTCCTGAACAAACGAAAAACTAATCGAACACAAGAAAATTCTAATGTGTTTCTGACTAATAGATTTTTATTAAATGACGTCATGGTAGAATAGATTATACGGAATAATAAAAAAAAAAATAGAAAAAAAAATAAAACACTATATACTGATTCCAACGATTTTTTATTTACGTATGTATTAGTTCCTAGGCTCGCTTCATCTCACTCATCTTTTTTCTTTTCTGAAGATATTATTTCAACCACTGTTCTATCAAATCCCCCCCCCCCTTCTATGGTCTTCTCAAAACGCCTGTCCCCCTACCTCATTTAGTCTGCGGTAATTATTGATAATCAGATTATTAAATTCAGTTATTTACTGGCACGGGCATTATCAGAATAGTCGTTGATTTACCAAATGGCAATTTACACTGTGAGAATAATACCTGCTTCCAGCCGATCCAAAATTCTCAATTGTATAAAGTTGATGAAAATTTCTTTATCGAGGAAGAAAAAAAAAATACCATTTTGGTATGCACATGAGATGCATAGCCACAGATCAACTATCAGTCATAAGCACATATGTGAATAGTATAAATGAATATATATGTAGAGAGGCATATATGCACGGTATATACAGTATATATATATATATATATATATATATATATATATACTGTATATATATATATATATATATATATATATATATATATATATATATGTATATAAATACATATATATATCGATATATATATATATATATATATATATATATATATATATATATATAAATACACACACACACACACACACACATATATATATATATATATATATATATACACATATAAATAAATATATATATATACATATATATATATATATATATATATATATATATATATTTATATATATATATATACATATATATATATATATATATGTATATATATATATATATATATATATATATATATATATATATATATAAATGTGTGTGCACGCACGCGCGTCTGCATGCCTTTCTCAATTCACTATCATAGTATATACCAATCACTGCTCTCAGTCAAATAATTTCTTTAAGAAGACTACACAACCATGGATTGTGATGAAAAAAAAAAAGTGATGGATAATGTTCCAGCAAAAGAAGACTCGCTTAATTATCAAAATCTCTGCAGCACATTCATTTATTTCCATTAATGATACGGAAAATGAAGGTGAATAACGACAGGGAATTAAACGGATGACGAAAGTTCCGAGGGGAATCTTGGTATGGCTCAATTTACCTAAGTAATGAGCTTCAACATTAAGTAGAATAATGACTCTGGGAAAGAACCTATTAAAAAGGGGAATGGAGGAAAAGGAAGAATAGACGGGATCGGAGAGGAATTGGGTAAGAAATCAGAGAGAGAGAGAGAGAGAGAGAGAGAGAGAGAGAGAGAGAGAGAGAGAGAGAGAGAGAGAGAGAGATATGAACTTGAAAATACTACTCTGGGACACAGAAATATTTAAGATGAAATAAACGTTACATCTAATAAAGAACAAAATTTACACAAATAAATAGACATTTCAGTTTATTAAGACTTGACTTGAAATATCTGTATATAAAAAAAAAGCATCAAGGAGAGAGGCAGATGCACCTGTAGAAGCTACCTGTAGAATGGTACCGAACCTTGAGAATTAATCAATTATTAAGAGAGAGAGAGAGAGAGAGAGAGAGAGAGAGAGAGAGAGAGAGAGAGAGAGAGAGAGAGAGAGAGAGAACTCTATCAATCACACAGGTTCGCAAAGGAAATATTAAATAAAAATGTAATAAATTTAAAAACACCACAAAGACGAACCTATAACCTGCATTCCCCAACCCTGCCTGCTACCACCTACCCTTCCCCGCGGAGAGACAAAGGACACGACCACCAAGGCATCCACATAGTATGAACTCCTCACCAGGCAACGGAGGAGGATAACAAAGGCCAGGAGGGCCGAGGGCTGCCGACAGTAAAAGCAGCGAAAGAACAATTACGCGCAATAAAGTCTGAGAAGATGAACACATGTTTACAACAACGGGACAAAGAAGGCTCTCCAGCAGAAGGCATTATTAGCAACGCAATGAAAAGCAATTGGGAGCATCTGCAAAATTTTCATTACCTTTCCACGAGCGTCAGGATAAAATAGAAATAAAAGTCAGGTTATCAAAATTAAGAGGAATAATTAATGATTGAACGAGGAACTATTTTAAACGAAGATTAGAAAAATTCATCAAAGTACGTAAAATTAATATGAGTAAGAAATATTTCACAATTACGAAACCGGAAAAACTTTGGTGTAAAACAAAATTAGAATTTTTATATTCATTTAAAGATAATTCAAATAAAAATATTTGGAGAAATATAAAGAAATAGATATTAGTAATTACATAAAGATAAGCGAAAATAAGAGGGTGAAAGAAAATTAATCGTGGTGACTTTCTATGAGCATACTATATATTTTCACAACTGACGTAAGTGTGATGCCTCTGTAATTATTGCAATCAGTCAGGTCTCCTTTTTTTTTGCTATTTTTATCAACACTCCTAACTCCCATTCATCTGGTTTTCCTTCTTCATGCCAAATTCTACAAAATAATCTTGTAAGTATTCTTGGGGTCACTTCATTTTCATGCAGTATCATCTCAGCAGTTATTCCATCGTATCCAGGGGCTCTCCATCTCTTTAGTTTTTAAAATGATATCTTCGACTTCAAACACACTGAACATTCATGGGAACATTAAGGTTTTCATCGGCTTCAGGTATATCAATCAAATTATTCCCTTCATATCTGCTAGTCACGCCCTAACTAAAGTGTTCCATCCAACATTGCGTTTCTTCATCTCCTTTTTGTTATAACAGATCCACCAGATCCACAGACACACACATTATATACATACACACACACACACACACACACACACACACACATATATATATATATATATATATATATATATATATATATATATATATACATATATATATATATTTCCGGTTATGCTCAGCTCTCCCCGTCCATTGGGTAGGGGCAGAAAGAGTCATACTATGATGAGAGGGGGTTGCGTATGCTTGTATATGCTTAGCTATCTAAAAATTCAGCCTTTTTTGACGGGTCGCGTATATTAGTACTTTAACCAAACAAGTGAATGCCCACTTAAGCACAACACGGGGAAATAATCTACAGTACAGCATGATTGTATGTACTCAAGTAGAGTTTTTGAGAAGTACATCCCTCAGTAAGAGACTTATGTCTCCCGAAAAGATTCCCTTAAGCCTTTACGAAGATCCTTTTCTCAAACAAAGAAGTCCCCAAGGATACAGATTCCATTAAAAAAAAAAAAAGAGAGACAAGCACACAGAACAAGGTTCATGTCAGGTTCTATTTTTATAATGAGAACTAGAAATATACGCAAAAGGAATACGCTATAAAAAGAATGGACTAGATGAAAGCGTCATTACAGAAAGAGAAGAGATACAAAAAAGTAGTTCTTGAAACGAAAAGTTGAAAGATAAAAGTTTAGAATAATGTTCCGTAAAAAGGAGTGAATCAGAGATGAGATGGGATGGGGGAGTTTTTTTCGGGGAGTGGGAGGGAGGGGGGGGGGATTAGAGGGGCATTAGTTTTTTTTTTTCATTATTCCTTCATTGATGAAGAATATTGTAGAGAACTTCAAAGGTCTACATTTTATACGTCAAACCTCACACGATGAGCTTATTCAAACCATCACATCCTTTTCCTTTTTTCTCTCCCCGCTTATAATATTCTAAAGGCATGAGCTCTTCAGAACTTTACAGTGCCTATCTCGCCAGTAGGATTTTGTAAAATCAGCCAGTACAAGTGACTTTTCCATTTGACGAATTCTCCGTTATCTTCAAGTGATGAAATACTGTACAAAAATGAAAGTAAATGCGTGTACTTTGAAATAAAGGCGTTTCTGACTGCAGGGTCTCTCTCTCTCTCTCTCTCTCTCTCTCTCTCTCTCTCTCTCTCTCTCTCTCTCTCTCTCTCTCTCTCTCAAGATAATTTTATACTTCTTTCGTATGAATACGTGAGCTATTCCCCCTGTATGATAAACGTATACTACCGCTAGAGAGTTGTTGGGCCCTTTGACTGGCCAGACAGTACTACATTAGATCTTTCTTTCTGGTTACGGTTAATTTTCCCTTTATCTACACATAAACCGAATA
>NC_090729.1:926730-934230 GCF_036898095.1 Palaemon carinicauda
TGAAAATAGCATAAAAAACACTAACACAGCTATCCAGTAGGTTTTACATCACGTTCGTCTGAATTGATAAAAAATGTCTTGGTGGTTGAATAAGGCTGTCAATCAATCTCAAAAATTTTCATTTTGTAATACCATTAAAAATTGACATTCAAGCTAAAGTAAGTATGAATCCCGGAAGCTACACAATAAAACGGCAAACTTCCAGTGCAGGAAACTGGAAATTGTTATATTTATCACATCCATTAGGTGGAAACTGCCGATTCACTGTTAGTTTAGTAAACACATAATCACTTTACAATCTATATGCTACAACCATTTGCTATAGAGAGATGGTTTTTGAAGGTCACTTTAATTACTCAGTGAAAAATAAATATACAAATAAGATGTCATCTAGGATAACAGATAAAGTACTATAACTACTAATGTCTTCCTCTAAATTCCTCTACACACTGAACCAATAAAACCAAGAAATTATTGTAAAAACTCTGTTGGTTACTGGGCCTGTGCGAACTAATTTGGCACTGAAGTAATGTGTGACATATCATTCTATGATTCTAGTATTAGAAATCTTTAACAGAAATATCTACCTTTCTCCAAAACACACATATATATTAAAAAATATTGTTCGGCCAAGTATTTAAATCAGATTTAGCAGATGACTTGTCACAATAATCTATGTTTAGCCTAAATGCTCATTTCTATTAATGAATCGAAAGAGTGGGAGACTTTTGATGTAAATAACGAGCTTAGACAGAGAGAGAGAGAGAGAGAGAGAGAGAGAGAGAGAGAGAGAGAGATTCTCTAAACTTCAGGAGGCATTTGAAATTCTCAGGTCGTAGACGAGGCAGTTCAACTATTACAAGTTTCTCAGATGGGAAAAGATGAGGTCCTTGGATCTATTGGATGAATAGAGAGAGAGAGAGAGAGAGAGAGAGAGAGAGAGAGAGAGAGAGAGAGAGAGAGAGAGAGAGAGAGAGAGAGAGAGAGAAACACTAAGCATTACAGAAACTAAACATATGACATACAAAGACGCCAAACTTAAAAAGATGACACAAAATATTTTTGCATCATTTAATATATTTGAGAACTTCAAATAACATTAAAGCAAATGATTCTTAATTGTGTGTCTGTGTAGTTACACCCATCCTTATACAAACATACGCAAACACCAAAAATATACAAAATTAATAATAAATCATGGTAAATATACCGTGTACATTATATTTGCAATGGTTTATTATCATTATAGTAAACGCTGTTTTTAAGATTTAACTCCCAGCCCCAGAGCGCATACATACATACACACGCACAGAGTCATCCTATTTATGCATGAGAATTAGTACATGAAAGGCAGAGGAGATCTTTGAAACGGAAGTGTTCTCTTGTCTCGACGTCTGGTATAATTATGATATGTCTTTCCACTACCTTTGAACATCATATTTTAGGCCGGTGTCTTCATGAATGTAATTTGCATAACATTTTCGGTGCAAATAGGAATGACGTTTATAACCAAAACCAATCTAGCATGGAACTAGCGGCTCCTTACCCCCCCCCCCCCCGCCCCCTCCCAACACCACCTCCTCCGTAAGCCCTTCCTCTTTCCTGTGTACGTTCTACCATTTGCTTCTGTTCCCTTCAGCTTTCGAAATCATCTTAGGGAAGGGCCTCTTCCCTTGAGACGAGGCAAGCAGCTTGCTCCTCAAAGGATAGTTCTAATTGATTTAACATTTCTCAGGCATTCGTAAAGCTAATATAAGAAGAGAATTAAATACCAATGATTTAATCAGTGAGGACCTTTTCTTATCATTTTTCTTTTTGCATTGGTACTAAAACATAAATACGAAAAATGTCACATTCGTAGACGAAATCATTAATGGAATAAATGGACGATTTATGCAAGAGACAAAAAACTAGCTTTAGCTTGGACCTTAACCTTCTTCAAAGGAACCAGGAATATAAAGGGATTCTGCTGTTAAAGGCAAGGAGTACTGTACGCTAGGAAGCTTTATGAGGCGAACATAAAGGGGGCAGGCATCCTTGAAGTACGTCCAACCTCTTCCAGTTCTTCTTCTTGCTTCTCCTTTTCCTCCTCCTCCTCCTGCAAAGCTTCAAAGAGATATTTCTTTAAAGGGGATCCAACAATCGTCGTCCCAAAGCTTTGTCGCGCCAAACATCGTTGACTCAAAGTTCGCCAAGAATTCCAAAAACCAACAAGAAAAAAAAATACATGGGAGGAATCTCAAACCGAAATGTCTTGCAAAGAGATTGGGAGAGGTACGGCTAAAATGGGAGAAGAATGTGAAATTTAAGAAATTAATAAAAATTCCTTTTATTTTATCTCAATCATAAATAAGCAATGTGTGATATTAAAAGGATGACATTAAGGGTCATGAGGACATAATTGATCAGGCAAGAGACCAAATTTCCCAGGTGTTATTTTCAGTGAATATTTACCTTCCTAATTCTTGCTTGATGGTACACTCGGGCACACTATTCTACCTAATTTCTCTTCCTATTGTTTTGTGAAAGTTTTTATAGTTTATATGGGAAATATTTATTTCAATGTTACTGTTCTAAGAATATTTTATTTTTTCTTGTTTCCTTTCCTTACTGGGCTATTTTGTTGGGGCCCCTGGGCTTCTAGCATCCTGCTTTTCCAACTGGAGTTGTAGTTTAGCACGTAATAATAATAATAATAATAATAATAATAATAATAATAATAATGATAATAATAATAATAATAATCCATCTCCTGTAGTATTATCAGAGGGCACAATACAAGTACTTTTGTAGAACCCCAACCTATTAATTAGATATCGCAATCCCTTTACTTTCTGCTCAAACAAATCAAAAGTGTTGTTAATTACAATTGTAAATGCTCTGCAGCTCATAGATACTAGAAAACATTATAGCCCAAACTTTTAAACAGCCAAACCAATTATTCCGTTGCTTGGCTACAAATTACTTATGTCAATCATTCGCCTGTGAGCAAGTGTGTGGGTGTCAGGTCGCGGGAATGATTGAATGAATCATCCATTTTTGGTTCCAGTAAAATAATGGATGTCTTTTTTACCAATTAAATTCCTGCTGAAAAATGTAGGACATATAACAGTAGACTCTACAGTACGTTGAAAACTTAATTGACATCATAGGATCGAAGCAATTAGACGAGTCTCTAAAATTGAGGAATATGATTACGTTACAATATTTCATCTCGTTTATAAAGGAAATCCCTTTTACATTTAGGGTTGTGGTCGCCTATTGGAAACATCCCTGCCTGGCGTTCTGTTGGACAAGGGTTCAAAATCTGCTCAATCTCTATAGTTAATTGTAGTGTCCGCAACCTCACTATCCTTGTGAGGCAAGTGTAGGGAGTTTGGGTGTTCGGGTCAATCCGGGTTCACCAGTTGTGTGAGAAGCACTAGGTGATGATTGTGAGAGGTGAGGTAAATGCAACTAACTTTTTCTAAAGGATCATGAGCTTGTATACAAGCAGTTCCGAGCAAAAACGACACAAAATTTCTAATGAAATAATTCATGAACAGGCAGGCTTAAACAGTTTGTTATCAGTGCGAGGGGGGGGGGGGGATTATATAAAAAAAAAAAAAAGAACAGAAATACCATTACAGTTTACGAGCATGTGTGAAACACGTGCAGTACATGGTCTGCCGGGTGGGTCACCAGCTGACATTTCCTGGCCCTCCTTGTTCCTAGCTTGGCCGAAGAATAGTATTATGCGCTATGCGTAATATATCGACAGTCTCTAGGGCCATGTCCTGCTAGGGTATTCTTACTGTCTCTTGCCTCTGCCATTCCTGACCGACCTTTAAACCATCTCTTTACAGAAAAAAAAAAAAATACCAATGAAGGAGGGCTGTACTTTACAGTAAGGTAATTGCTCTTAAGGTCCTTCCTCATGACTGAAATTTTTAAAAGTCCCCCCTGGGCCCCCCCCCCCACAAATAAAAAAAAAAAAAAAACGAAGAAGTCCCATCATACCATTTACCGGACCGTGCCGAACATGTTCATGGAAACTCCTTGCAAGAAAACATCTCCCCCACGAAATCGACAGGACTCTCGAAGGGAACTGTTCACAATCAGTGAGTTTCCTTTAAGGATATATAAAATATGGTTTTAGTATTCAACAGTTCAATTACTTATGGTATAAGAATCCTTGTACAAAATATTACTACTACTACTACTACTACTACTACTACTACTACTACTACTACTAATAATAATAATAATAATAATAATAATATTTTCATTATTATTCCAAGCTAAGCTACAACCTTAATTGGAAAAGCAAGATGATGCTAAAAGCCCGGGGCCCAAAAACGGAAAATAGCCCAGTGAGGAAAGAAAACAAGAAATAAAATATTCTAAGAACAGTAGCAACATTAAAATAAATATTTCCTATATAAACTATAAAATCTTTAACAAAACAAGAGTGAGAGAAATTCTATAGAAGTGTGCCTTGACCTTCCAAAATCTAATTATTTCCAGCGTTTTACATGACAGTTAATCCTTGCAAGTTTCATTAATCTACGATTAAATTTGTGCCCAGGAAGCTGTTCAGAAACTAAAACCTACAAACAGGGGACAAAACATAAGCTCCTTCCAACTTCGTTGGCAGAGGTAAAAACGATGCATTTCTGCCATTAATCATTTATATAACATCAAGAAATAAAAATTAGATAGCTTTAAAAGTTCAATATATTAATAAATCTTTTTAGTGAAAGTAAAGTAATGGAATAAACACTTTAAATTCTTTGTCATTTATATAACATCAAGGAATTGAAATTAGAGAGCTATAAAAGTTCAATATATTAATAAATCTTTTTAGTGAAAGTAAAATAATGGAATAAAAACCTTTAAATTCTTTGTGTTGCTGGGTTTTCCTCTATTTTGGCTTCGCCCCGATGTTATAATGTCTTTGTCTCAATACTTCACATTCAATGCTATGTCCCTCTTTAATCTTAGGAACGATCAATGATTAATTTCCCTTGCTAATTTCAATCTCTTTTACTATATGTTGATCACCTGAGATTGTAGGAATATCCAAAAGATTTATCAAATCACAAAAAAAGAGGGAGAAACGAAGACGAATTTTTAAATGCAGATTAGGACAAGTTTAAAAGAAAGTTATGTCATACAGTGCAACAGGATTAATTTTATTTTCACTATTGCTACTTCTACAATTGCCATAATTTATAAAAGTGATTACACACAGTAATGAAGGTAACATAGATAGAGAGATAGATACACAGATATGTGTGTAATATTTACACTGGAATATTTAGACTAAAGAGGAATACTTTGAATTTTTTGCTATCAAGTTGATTTTCTTAGGCAAAGAAGCTGGATTTAGCTAGCATTGAAAATAAAAATAAAATACATGGGCCGCCATTTCTGAAAATTTCCCACATGGACAAAACTACATAAAATATGTCGTAATAAAAGGACTATCTACCAAAATTAAAGACACCAAATCAGTACACACTAAATTAAATCTAGACATCAAAGAAACACTTCTGAGTAATTATTCTCTCTGAGGATACTGCAAGAGAGAGAGAGAGAGAGAGAGAGAGAGAGAGAGAGAGAGAGAGAGAGAGAGAGAGAGAGAGAGAGAGAGAGAGAGAGACAGACAGAGAGAGAGAGAGGCAATAAAATAGCAAAAACGAGGGAAGAGAGAGAGGGTGACAGAAGCTTCCCCATGGATGTGGAATGAGACAGAGAAAGAGAATCATCTGCATAATTGCAAAAAAAGAACCGGAAAAGGGACGAAGAGCTATAGGGGACGATAACAAAGGAAGGGGAGGAGGATACACGAAAGGGAGAATAAACTGAGAAAGTCGATAAGAAAGAGATTTCTCGAGAAGGATTAAATAATGAAAGAAACCACGAAAATGGATAAGGTGTGACGTGATACAGAATCGAAGCATTTGTAATAAAGGCCATAAAAATGTCTGAAAACGAGAATTAAGGATATTCATGATAACAGGAGGGAAGACAATAGGAAGACTTTTGGGGATTCAATATATCACGTTCTTTCCTTTTTTTTTCAATTCTGTATTCATGAAAGTTTTCAATGCAATTTCTCCCAGTATTTACGCTAGTTAGCTTCTATTTACCTTGAATATTATAACCTAAAATCTTTCAAGAAACAGGCTAAGTACTTTTTTTTTTTTGTAGTTGAACCTCCTCCCCACTATTTGCTTTACTGAGTTACATCATTTCATAACTAATAGCTTTTGCCTTTATATTTAAATATAAAATAGACCTTTGTCCTTATATTCAAATAAAAGGCAGACCTTTGACCTTATATTCAAATAAAAAACAGACCTTTGCCCTTATATTCAAATAAAGAGCAGACCTTTGCTTTTATATTCAAATAAAAAGTATTAAGCTTAAGTACAAAGAGAACTTGGTACTTATTAACCTTGCTAATGTCCAATAAATTACAAAATGTTCCCTATAATACCCATATTCTATTTAACAAACTTGCATTTAAGAAAGGAATATTCTTATAAATTAGCATAGTTTTATTCCTAACTCGTAGAATCCCGACGGCCTATTGCGAATCAAGTGTAGAACTTCTGTTACTTATCCAAGACAAATGACTCGAGCATAATTTGTCATCGATTTCACAGCTCAGAAGAGCCATTTGACGATGAATTCATATTATTGATGAAATAAAAGTCTTTAATTATTATTCTTACTATTATTACGTTAAAAGGAAACATTATAGCTTACCTTTTTTTATTATTATATCACGAAAATTAAAGGAAGGAGAGAGAGAGAGAGAGAGAGAGAGAGAGAGAGAGAGAGAGAGAGAGAGAGAGAGAGAGAGAAAGTAGTCCATGTTGACTTTACAAGAAGTGGGCACACATATTACAAAAAGGTTGTTTAAAATACAGCTCACTGCTTAATATACCCAAAAATTTATTATTCCAGACTTTTAGTTTTAATTATTAGTGCTATATTTGCCCACCAATTTCCCAAGATGTACTTAGCACAACGAACAAAAATTAAACAAACAACTTGCGAAATTTGTGCCTTGATTAACTGTACTGGATCAGAGGTCGATGCGACACAAACACCTCACGAAGAAAGGGAAATACATCAAAGAGAATTCCATAGTCTGCAGTAGCTGGTAAAAATGAAACAATTGTTGGTTTTATGATTGCTGATTCCATTATAATGTTAATCCAAAAAAATTTTACTAATCTGGACAGCAACTGGTTCTCCTCGATGACATCATAAGATTTATTTTATAATTATATATGAAGTTTGTTATAATGTGAAGCGGTAATATGAAAATATTTTCCTTTCGCTTTAGTATTATTATTATGATGATTAGCTAAAGTAATTTCATAATCGGTTGGAAAAGCAGGTTGCTAAGCGCCCTACGGCCCTAGAAGACAAAATAGTTCAGTGGGGAAAGGATATAAGGAAACATAAAATACTGTGATGAGTGTCCCCTTAAGCAAGAGAACT
>NC_090729.1:939230-944230 GCF_036898095.1 Palaemon carinicauda
TTGCACGCATTCGTGGCACGCACTGGCACGCATTGATGCGCGAACTCGCGTGAACGAGCCGTGAAAATGTCGTGAACAGTGCGGAAACTCGCGTGCCAGAGCGTACCAATGCGTGCCATGCGGGCCCAAAACTTTGAAATGTTTAAAGTTTGTGGCACGCATTGGCACGCACTAAATGGCCGTGAACGATGCGCCAACTGGAGTGAACTGGAGTGAACAGTGAGGGAACTGGCGTGAACTGGAGTGAACTGGAGTGAACGATGCGGGAAGTGGCGTGAACTTTATAATGAAGAGAAACAAAAAGGAAATGAAAATATTAATGAAAAGGAAAGAAAAATAAACCTAGTAAATTTTTATATTTGCTGTTTTAATGTGAAAAAAAAAAATGATATCTTATTTCAAACTATTTCTATAACTTTATAATGAAGAGAAACAAAAAGGAAACGAAAAAATTAATGAAAAGGAAAGAAAAATAAACCTAATAAATTTTTATATTTGCTGTTTTAATGTGAAAAAAAATTATATCTTATTTCAAACTATTTTTATAACTTTATAATGAAGAGAAACAAAAAGGAAACGAAAAAATTAATGAAAAGGAAAGAAAAATAAACCTAATAAATTTTTATATTTGCTGTTTTAATGTGAAAAAAAAATTATATCTTATTTCAAACTATTTTTATAACTTTATAATGAAGAGAAACAAAAGGGAAACGAAAAAATTAATTAAAAGGAAAGAAAAATAAACCTAATAAATTTTTATATTTGCTGTTTGAATGTAAAAATAAAATGATGTCTTATTTCAAACTATTTCTATAACTTTATAATGAAGAGAAACAAAAAGGAAACGAAAAAATTAATGAAAAGGAAAGAAAAATAAACCTAATAATTGTTTATATTTGCTGTTTGAATGTAAATATAAAATGATGTCTTATTTCATGCACACACTTATTTTCCTCTATTACCAATCAAGACCCAAAACTTTTGTTTTGAATAAAAATGAACTGAAAAATAAACCCAAGAAATGTTTAAGTTTGCTGTTTGAATGTAAAAATAAAATGATGTTTTATTTCATCAACATATTTATTCTTCTTTATTACCTTAAAATGAAGGGCAAAACAAATTTTTTTCTGTTTGCAGTTTTAATGTAAAAATAAAATGATTTCTTATTTCAACACACTTTTTTCTCTATTACCTTAAAATCAACAGCCTAAAAACTTTTCATGTTTGCTGCTTTTAATGTTAAAATAAAATGCTTTCTTAATACTTGTACATATTTCATGTCTGCTATTTATATGTAAATCAAATGCTTTTTTATTGAAACTAAAATAAAGGGCAACAAAAAATACAAACGAAAAAGATACGTTTCTTCTCCTCAATGCAATGGTGTCTCTGACAGAAAGCATTGTTGTCTCTTCCGAACCCAATCCAAGAATGTCCTCGGGTTGGAGAAGCCCCGTTTTTATATGGAGTGGCCAATTCGTGAACTGGCGTGAACTGGCGTGACCAATGCGGAAACGATGCGGAATGATGAGTGAACTCGCGTGAACGTGTCGTGAACGATGCGCGAACTACGCGTGCCAATTCGTGCTATCGCGTGAACGTCGCGTGAACGTCGCGTGAACGATGCGCGAACTGGAGTGAACTGGTCGTGAACAGTGCGCGAAAAACACCAGTGCGTGCCAAAAAGTGGCACGCACTGGCGCGCATCAATGCGTGCCAGTGCGTGGCAAAAATGCGCGCAAGTGTCAGGGGGGCTTAAGTCAAAGAATAGGTTGGTCAGTGTTAAAGCCAGTAGTCAATGTTATTTGCTTTACTTTTAAAATTTCCAAAGAAATAAGGATTCCTTTTAATTTTCCTATATCCTTGATCAATAAGTCCTGCTATGAATGTGGATGTCATGAGATTCAGGCAATAAAAGTTTGTGGCAGGCATAACAACTTTTATTTGTGTTCGATCTACCGGAATCCAGACATGGATGATTCTATCTTCAATTGCCTTCTTACCATTATGGCTAAGATACAAGAATATGATAGAAAGGCCTCTTTTGTCTTTGTTGGTAATTTAAATGTTCACCATAGGGAGTGGTTAAATTCGGTTTCTCCTACCAATCGCCATGGCTCAAGAGCCTTAGACTTTGCCTCTGAATCAGGCTGTGAGCAAATCATTAGTGTAGCTACTCACAGGTCTGGTAATTCCTTGGACCTCGTATATAACAGGTAAGGTTAGTTCTCCAGTCGGGACATCTGATCATGCCTTAATTTCATTAGTAGTGAAGATTGATCAGCCTGTCCTTGATGTTATCATACTCATGTAAAAGTTATATGAAATCTCAAGCAGACTGGAATGGGATTTTGCATGATCTTTTGGGTTTGAATTTGTCAAAATTTTATAAATTAGTAGTGTTCATCCTGTTGTCCCTTTGAATGAGAATCTAGTCAACATATTTGATAAGAGTAACCCTTCTCGCGTGCTAAAGTACCAAGTGAAGGACAAACCGTGGTTCAATGATGATTGTAGACGTGCTTTTTGGAGAAACAGGAGGCCTATCATATTTGGAAGGGTAACAGATCAGATTTGACCTGGAATAACTATACTCAGCTTAGAGCTTTTGCTCAGAGACTTTATGCTCCAACTGAAAAGGAATACAATTTAACCATAAAAGAAACCCTTTCTGGTACAGCTCAGGAACATAAATGGTGCACTACTCTTAAATCAGCACTCTTTGGTGTATCTGCAACAGTTCCTCCTTTACTTAAGCCAGATGGCTCAGTCACTCACTGTCCAAAGGAAAAGACAACCCTTTTGGCTAATGTGTCTGAGTAATGAAAAACTCAAACTTCCTTATTTCGGTTTTCCTGAGGCTAAACTGACAAGTTTAGCTTTTCGATCTCGTGAAATTAAAGCTCTGTTGATGGATCTTGATGTTTATGGAGGTGTAGACCCAAACGGTATTTTTCCTTTGTTTTTTTATAAAGACTGCAGATTTCCTAGCTCCAAAGTTATCTGTTATTTTGCGCAAGTTAGCAAGAAGGAGGAGCCTTTAGCACTTGTTGGAGAATTGGTAATGTTACTCCAGTAAGTAAATGTGTTTGTGGTAGTTAAAGTACAACTGATTACCGCCCAATTTTTATAACTCCCATATTATCTAAAAATTTTGAACATCATCTGGCAAAACGTCTTAATAGGTTTGCTGAAGGTAATCGTCTATTACCTAGTTTGCAATTTGGTTTTCGTAAAGGCCTTGGAGTATGTGATATCCTTCTTTCAATCTCCAATGCTGTACAAAAATCCATTGATTGTGGTCAGGAAGTTCGTATGATTGGCCTTGATTTTAGTGCTGCCTTTGACCGTGTTAATCATGAGGCCCTTGTTTTCAAACTCAAACAGTTGGGAGTGGGAGGGTCGTTTCTAAGTATTATTATTGAATGTTTAAGTAACAGATCTCAAAGAGTTGTTGATGGGTACCATAGAGTATAGGAATTTGATATCTGGTGTACCACAGGGTAGTGTTCTTGGGCCATTACTTTTCATACTATATACGCATGACATGTGGTTTGGCCTAGAAAATAAGCTTGTTGCATATGCATATGATGCCACTCTCTTTGCATCAATTCCATCTCCTGGATGTAGATCTGGGGTTGCTGAATCGCTTAATAGAGATCTAGCTAAAATTAGTGCATGGTGTAAATTATGGGGTATGAAATTAAATCCTAACAAAACTCAAAGTATGATTGTAAGTAGGTGAAGGACAGTGGTTCCTAAACATCCAGATCTCAGCCTTGATAATGTTTCTTTATCTTTGTATGACTGTTTTAAAAATTTTATGAGTGATTCTCGACAGCAAATATATTTTTGAGAAACACATTAGGTCTGTGTCTTCTTCAATTGCACATAAAAATTGCTTATTGAGAGCCTTTTAGGATTTTTGGTGATCAATCTATTCTGAAGTGTTTCAATTCTTTCATTCTACTTTGTTTCGAGTATTGTTCTCCTGTATGGTCTTCAGCTGCTGATTCTCATCTGAATTTGTTGGACAGAAAATTAGGGTCTATTAAATTTCTTATTCCTGATCTGAATATTAATCTTTGGCACCGTCGTTCAATTAGTTCATTATGCATGTTGCATAAGACTTTTCATAATTCTGACCATCCTTTACATTCAGATCTTCCTGGACAGTTCAATTTTGTTCGTAATACTAGGCCCGCTGCCAATTTTGATGGCCAGGCCTTCTCCATCATGGGACTCGATACTACACTGTATTCTATAAATTTCATTCGAGCTGTGACTAAGTTGTGGAATGATCTTCCTAATCGGTTAGTTGAATCAGTAGAACTTCAAAGTTTAAACTTGCAGCAAATGTTTTTATGTTGAACAGGCTGACATAAGTCTTTTTATAGTTTATATATGAAATATATTTTCTGATGTTGTTACTGTTTTTAGAATAATTAAAAAAAAAAATTCTCATTGTTTCTTTATTTCCTTATTTCCCTTCCTCACTGGGCTATTTTTCCCCATTGGAGCCTTCGGGCTTATAGTATCTTGCTTTTCCAACTAGGGTTGTAGCTTGGCTAATAATAATAATAATAATAATAATAATAATAATAATAATAATAATAATAATAATAATAATAATCTATGGAATGTTTTTCAAGTACTTATGTATTATCTTCCTTTCAATAAATCCCAGTTCTCTGGAATCCTCAAGAATCTGGCAGTATAAGAACCCGCCTCTCCTATATGAATATGTTATTTCTGTATATTTATTCAATTGTTGTTCCGATGATGTTACCAATAAGTACAATATATTTGTAGTTTACACAAAGACTTTACAGCTTCCGTCCATCATCTGTGGCTATTATGTCAGTGACCGAGCGAACACATGTGTAATCTATTAGAAAAAAAAAGGTTCACATATGTTATCTATAAAATACTCGATATTACAATCCTTCTCTGTCAATGTGAAACATTTCTGGCATTACAATAAAGTACGACATAGCGCT
>NC_090729.1:949230-954230 GCF_036898095.1 Palaemon carinicauda
TTCTTTCCCCCTTTAGCGGCTCATACCCCTTCCTCTATTACCTATTTCCTCGTTCTCGTTTGCAGTTCATATTTCTCCCTTCATTGTATCTTTCTAGTCCTTTTTTTTCCTATTGCCATTTTAGTGTTTACAGCATATTCCTTAATTCCTGACTTGCAATCGTTTCTCTTTGCAGTTTATGTTTCGTCTTCCATTACCCCATCCATCATATTACCTTCCTACTCCCTATATTGTCTCTTTCCTCGCTCATTTTTGCAATTTACATTCATTCCTCCTCTCCTGGCCCTTTTGCTCGTCGGCTTTTGCAATCCATAATCCTCCCTCTATTGCCACTTTCCTATCCCATTCTCGTGATTCTCCTCTTAACCCTTTCTCCCACCCCATTTCCTCATCCATAAAAACACCAAAGCGCTTCGCTCGTGTTTCACAAAGTCTCGATGAGACCCGTGCAACGGCCCACCTAGTTACGCTGTCGCTTGCAAGTTGGCTCTCGAACGAAAACAGGCTGGAGAATGTGATAATAAATATCGCACATTCAAATGATAAATTTAACCTCTTTAGTATCAAAGCCTGGAGGATGGGATCCCATCCCTTCCTACCGTAAACACGGCCGGGCTGGCCACCCCCTTCCCCTTTTCCAACCCCTCGAACACCTCTAAAACTTGCAAATCACCTACCGTATATCACAGGGCAAAGAAGATTATTTCGCGATTTCTTTCAGGGGAAACTACAGCAATTAGGCTCTAAATTATTATTGTGTGCGGTGTTTGTCTTATACCTCCCCCCTGTTCCTCCTACCCTTCTCCTCCACCTCTCGTGACACTAATTCACAGACTCATTCTGATTTCTCTCAGGCTTCTATTGTCTTTTTTGGGGGGAGTTTTTTTTTTTTTTGGGGGGGGGGGGGGGGTTGGGGGGTTGGGTGGATAGGTTGAAGTTGTTTTCTTTCGAGCATTAGTGTGAATAATGGTCAGTTTTTCATCGCCGAAGTACAAGGCTGGATTTTGGAAAGAGATTACGGAATATAAAGGAGGGAAGGCCGCCCATATTTCAAGCATATCTTTCAAGATGAATGTTTAATGTCTTCATTTTCTCGAAGATTTGCTTGCCTCGCTTTGTCTTCTTGAATTATGCATCGTATGTCGAAATTTAGTGGTAAAGCGAAACCTCATCCTTTTATTTACTTTACACAACCTGAAACCTATTAATAGAATGATGAAGACATAATCTGTAGCTAAACACTAACAAAGATAACTATTTAATCCGAACAAATGAAGAAAAGTAAGACTTTAATAAAGAAATCTCAACTTTTCTATAAAAATTTTCTGTAATAAATATATATATATATATATATATATATATATATATATATATATATGTATATATATATACATATATATATACATATGTAAATATATATACATATATATATATACATATATATATATATATATATATATATAATATATATATATATATATATAAATACTCATACATATATACACACATATATTGTATTATATAAAAATCTTTCCCTTTGAGTAAGAGTTGTCCAAAATATGTTAACACTTCGGTACACAGAAAGTCTTTTTGGATTGAGTGCGGTTACAGGGCATTGCAAGTCTTCTAAAAATACCAGGCACCTGGTCGCTGATTATACCAACCTGGACTCTAAAAACGTTTCAGAAAGCAAGTTTATCAAACATTTTCTTTGATTTTAACTAATCTTCCAAAAAAGCGTCATTGGTAAAGTCAGTCTCGAAATTATGCTGTCGACTTTTCTTTCGGCAGTGAACAAAGGTTTAACGGTTTAAAGGCTGCTCATTAATGGCAGAAGCTAGAGACAGTTACATTGTCCTAGCAAGCAGGACAATGCCCTAGAGACTGACCATATTTCATATGTTGAGACCCCAATACCCCTCTCCACCCAAACTAGGACCAAGCCGAGCCAGGCAATGGCTGCTGATAACTCAGCAGGTAGAACTATAGTCAAACCACCATCCTTAGCTCTCAAGGATGGTAAGGTTGCAAACACTAAAGGAAATAACGAGTCTAAGAAAGCTCGAACCCCGTCAGGCGAACACCAGGCAGATACGTTACAAATCAGGTAAAATAAGTGTGTCAACAAACTATTTGATGTTTCTTTCTTTTACTCACGTTATATTAATCAATGCTACAATATTGCATTAATTTTATAATTAGTTTTATCACATTAAGTCTTGTTATATAGTCAGTTACGGGTAAAACGAAGAGCATTCGGTTGCTAATTAAACTGGTATGTTTATAATGAATAGATATGAATCCAATTAATTTTTGAAATTAACGACTTTGAAATTCGAATATACCAGATGGCCACGTTTTCAAATGTATACATCCACTTATTAAGGTTTTATTATTCTCAAGCTACAACATACCAACATTTTATGAGTATTAAGGAAACTTTATACTGAGGTTTTCCATACAAGTACATAAATGGAATCAATAAACATTTTAGAATAAATAAAACCTATTGGAAAGGTTAGTGTTTCAGTAAAATTACTTTTACTCTTCCTGGAGCTAAAACCAGCTTAATGCTTTATGATGTTTCACACAAAGGACCATCAATAGGAGTACACGCTAAGCCAACGGCTGTGAAGACTATTTGGAAGCGAATTACTCAAATTTCAAATGAATCTGTTAACATTAAACGCACCTCAAGAATGGGGGATATAACTTTTGATAAGATTTACGTTCGTAGTTATATCTCTATAGCGCCGTGAAGAGTTTTCGAAATTATTTTATAGCTTTTAGATGGGAAGAAAAAGCTAATGCCACTTACTACCCCATACCTGAAGAACTGAGGAAAATAGCTAAAGGGAACAGATATGGTTAAACCTCAACGGAAGGGAAGGAGAGGGAGAGGGTGAGGGAGAGGGTAAAGGCGAAGGCGAAGGTGAAGAGGGGAGATAGAGAAGGTGGAAGGTACGAAAGGTTAGTTGCAAGAGTTGGAAGAAAAAAAAGAAAAGAGAAAAGTAATGAATGTAATTCTATTGGCGTCCAACACCTATTTATCATCGAAATCATCACTGAAAAGAAAAAAATCCCTTTATCATCAACTGTTCTTTTTTCAAACTCGTGTCTTAAACACTTCATTTTCCAATCTTTTAGTACGGACTCATCATAATCGTTATCTATAATCAATCAGGAAAATGAATTAAAAGAATGTCCTCATAGAGTAAGCCAGAGAACATTGGGAAAGATATTAGGGATTACATAGCCTTCATAATGTTATAACCTACTATCAAATCACAGCAGGAGACCAAGTTAACACCCTGCGTAAAGTTTGTCTCTATCTTTCCTCGTTTCTCAGTTGTGGCAGATCATCAAAAAGGGTTCAAGAATAGCAGTTATTGAACTTTTTTTATTGTAATTTTTTTTTAAACTTTTTTATTATTATTATTTTTTAGGCAAGTTCATCTGTATAAATACCCATCATGTATTGAATCTTATTTTCTAGCGGACGAGGAGGTAGACTAAGAATAAAATTCAAAGAGTAGCGGTTATTAACCTTTTTTTCTTTTGGAATCTACTTTTTTATCTCTTTTTGGGAGGGGGGAGGGGGAAGAGCATCTGTACAAACACCCTTCAAGTATTGGATCTTATTTCCCAGCGAAAAACAGGAGTAAATTGAAGTTACCCGGACTCAAAGTTGTAAAACTGAAAACGTTATTTAAACATCACTGACATCACAACCATATATACAACCTATTTTTTACACATCAATTACGTAAAAGTCAGCATTATTATTATTACTTGCCAAGCTACAACCCTAATAGGAAAAGCAATATGCTATAAGACCAACGGCTACAATAGCGAAAATAGCCCAGTGAGGAAAGAAAATAAGGAAATAAACTACAAGAGAAGTTTAAGAATAATTATAACAAAATAAATCTTTCATATATAAACTATAAACACTTCAAAATAACAAGAGGAAGAGAAACAAGAGAGAAAATTATGCCCCAGTGCACCCCCAAGCAAGACACCTCTAACCCAAGATAGTGGAAGACCATGGTACAGAGGTTACGGCACTACCCAAGACTAGAGAACAATGGTTTGATTTTGGAGTGTCCTTCTCCTAGAAGAGCTGCTTACCAGAGCTAAAGCGTCTCTTCTACCCTTACAAGAGGAAATTAGCCATTGAACAATTACAGTGCACCAGGTAACCCTTTGAGAGAGAAGAATTATTTGGTAATCTCAGTGTTATTAGGTGTATGAGGATAGAGGAAAATGTGTAAAGAATATGCTAGACTATTCTGTGTATGTGTCAGCAAAGATAAAACGAGCAAGCTACAGTAAATTATATATGATATAAGAGCATTAAATAATAACCGGTTAATTTCTAGAGCTACATCCCCACCAAAAAAAAAAAAAATAATAACTATTACAGCAATAAATTATGAGTGATGATACTACCCCCTTTCTGCCGTGAGTTTATACATTTTCACATAAAAGGTAAATATTGACTTCTGCAATAATAGGTGGCAAATGTGACCTCAAATGACGACTAAAACGTATTCAACTTCTCACAAGGAATATCTAACAGGATATTATCTATTTGGAGAGAGAGAGAGAGAGAGAGAGAGAGAGAGAGAGAGAGAGAGAGAGAGAGAGAGAGAGAGAGAGAGAGTCTTCAATATACAATAAATCTTGGAAATCTTCAGTCAGTCCAAGTTTAGCGATAACTGTGACTTTGAGATGCGAGTTCTGAAGAGAGAGGGATTCAGAGGGATTATTGGGACAGGCAGAGAGAAGCCGGGCGATGAAGAGGAGGAGGAGGAGGAGGAGGATAAGGACGAATAGGAGGAAGAGGAGCAAGAGGACAAAGGGGGAAAGGCCGAGTAAGATAAAGGAGGTTGTTCGGACCGTCCAAAGATGAACGGCTTTTGAATACTACAATAGACCGATATGCCTCCATTGACGTATGGAGTGTTCCACCTGTATTGTGGAAGGTAAATATTTTT
>NC_090729.1:956730-971730 GCF_036898095.1 Palaemon carinicauda
CCGAAGAACTAAACTTTTAAGATGACTCATATATTCCCCGTTTTACTTCAAAACTTGTCTGTTTGTCTGTCTATCACTGCATAATGTAAATAAATAAGAAAATCCTTTAAAACCCTTTCTAAACAATCATAAACTTATAAGTGACCCCATTTTATTTAGTTTTATATGTATGTATCCTTAAGTACTTAAGATACCAAAGAATATAGCAATAGTCAAGCATCATAAATTATAGAACCAGTTAATCCTGTTCGGCAATACTGAATCAATGTAAATACTGAAAAAGTTTAACTTAATTCATAGATGAAAAACCTAGAAAGCATACCTAAATTCATAGAAGAAAAGCCTCCCTCAAGTTAGAAATTATCTACAGAGGAAAAAAGCAAATATTATTTTTCTTATAAAGAAAACCTTAGATAAAAAGCTAAATAAGGAAATAAACATAGTGCCTCATAGTCCACTATAATCCCTCCCATCCCTTAAGGTGCAGTACGGAAAAATAACGAATAAAAGAAACCCGAAATTCACACAAAACCCCTGCTAAGAGAATCATCACTTTTTCCTGTTTTATTTTGTAAAGAGAATCAACACCAGAAGTCATTGAAAACCCTCTCCTTCCCTCCAGCATCCTACAGATTTTTTTTTCTTCTCAATCTTTCTATCCTTCATGGAATCCCTGGAGGTCCTTTTCTCAATCTTCTTTATTCACTGTAATCCAATAGGAGTCTCGACTCCTTTTTCAAAAACCCGCCTGACTTAAAGCAAATATTTATTCTGGTGTCTTGAGAGTTTGCTGTCTCTTCTCCGTCTGCTTCTCGCGCGTGCCCTGTCTGTTTACCTATGAAGGAATGTAGACAGTCTGTCTTTGGTTCCTTGCGAGACTGGGAGAGAGTCAGTCTGCCTCTCAGGATCTGGGAGGCTCATTCTATTGGCATGCGACACAATCTGTCATGGAAGGAAAGCGATGGCACAGATATTGGAGGCAGAGAAAGAGCAGCATCAGATTCAATGTGATTAATAGGAAGTTTTGATGGTTGAATATGTATGTATGTATGTATGTATGTATATATATATATATATATATATATATATATATATATAGATATTTATATATATATTTATATATACAGTATATATATATATATATATATATATATATATATATATATATATATTTTTATATATATGTATATATAAACAAACTAACATGTATCTATATTCACAAACACGTATATACACACATACATACATACATATATATATATATATATATATATATATATATAATATATATATAGATTACATATATTATATATATAATATATAGATTATATATTATACATATATATATATATATATATATATATATATATATATATAGAGAGAGAGAGAGAGAGAGAGAGAGAGAGAGAGAGAGAGAGAGAGAGAGAGAGAGAGAGAGAGAGAGAGAGAGAGAGCCAAATCTTCTTTGTAGATAAAACAGAAGGAAAAAGAATAAAAAAAACTTTGTTTTGCAGGATTCTAGGTGCGTCTCACGTAAAAGCAGTAAAGATAATTAAATTTGCCCTAAATTGTGTCCGATTTTTTTCCCTCTCTAAAACAGTGAACAACAAACATACTCTGTGAAACAGTACAGGAATATACACACCTGTATTTTTCCAGGTCTGTTGGGGAAAGGAATGGGAATCTTCAATTAATTGGTGAATTAATTCTAATGGTTTTCTTTTATAGCCCGAGAGTAAATTCAAAATAGGCGCTGCATCTTAAAACTGTAAAATTTATCTGATATATTTTATCTTTTCTTTTGAACAATTTATGGAAATATATCAAAATAGACGCTTGGTATATAAAATAACAATAAAAATAAAAATTAGACTCTTAAATAATTTTCTTTTACTTTAAATGAAATTTTCTATTCTTTGGACATGTTAAGGTTCTTTAATAATTTACTTCTAAAGTGAATAAACGCTTAAATATCATGAAAAATACAAAGAATCTCGGATATTTGATAACATTAAGAATCAGTTTATTTTTAATCATTGGAAAACATATTGCATAATGCCCAAACGAGAACCTCTCCCTACGATGAGAGAGAGAGAGAGAGAGAGAGAGAGAGAGAGAGAGAGAGAGAGAGAGAGAGAGAGAGAGAGTACCGAATACTTTTCAAGTTATATGAGAACAAAACTTACCACATAACGCTAAACACTTCTCTGATGAAATTCAAACAAACAACAAATAAAAAAAATACGAGCAGACAAAACTCACACTTGACCGCAGCACACCAAACACAAACGACGCTTCATTAAAAGAACAATATAATGAGTGAAGTGAAATCACCCGCCCATTTGGGTTGAACGCTTCGAAAAGCATCGCCCATAGGATGGCAACATCCAGTAATGAAGTGTGTAATGGGGAGCAATTTTGGGTCGGCATCAAAATCCGCAGGAGGTCAATCATATTCGTGAAATGAAGAATGAGGGAAGAGATGGCAGAAAGAATAAAAGAATAATTGATGTTTTCTCTTTGTCGATGTCCTAAGGGACAATCGTTTTCAGTCCTTCGAGAATAATGGCTACTGATTTAGTCGGAATCGAAGAGACTGAACAGTGAAGATGATGATTGAACGCTAATATGCAATTCTAAAAAAAAAAATGGTTTCATGGAAGAATCGAATGTAGAAAAAAAAATAAAAAGAATAAAAATTATGGAAAAAAAAATATGAAAATGATTACACAGTTCATCACAAAACTATGGAGATAACTCTGAATAAAATCGAAAAATTCCTAAAAGAACATTAAAAATGAGCTGTTCCATCAAGAACTTAAATGGAACCAAATATAAGCCAAAATAACCGATAATCCATTGCCACCTGTGCTATAAGTATTGCTATTATTGATGCCATTGTGAATGTAATACAAATGTAATGGTGATGATAACAACAGTTCTTACCTCTAATGGAATTACAGCTGTTGCTGCCAATAAATATAATGTTGCTGCTAATGATGATGGCAATAGCGGTAGAGAAGCAGACATCGAATAATTTTAAATTTACACTATTTAAAAACTCCATTTCACTTTATCATTTATAAGGCATAAACTAGATAGAAAGCATTGAGTTACCTGTGATACTAATGAAAAGATTCGATGGCATATATATATATATATATATATATATGTATATATATATGTATATATATACATATATATATATATATATATATATATATATATATATATATATTATATATATATATATATATATTATATATGTGTGTTTGCGTGTGTGTGTATGCGTGTGTGAATGTGCACACGTGTATTTGAAATAAAGTAACTCACCAACATTGAGATAACTAGAAATTTTCACTACTCACAAATATAAATAGCTCACTAATTAGTGGGATGGCTCCTGAAACAAATGAAATTACCGCTCTTTTCCAATCAAAGAGCCACATAGCGCTCAAAGCACTGGCTTGAGAGAATAACAACTAAACACACAGTCAAATTCACACTTTTCTCACTCAATCATGCATGAAAACACAATAAAATGAAAAGATTATCACTGAATCGCAAATCTAAGCCGAATGTACGTTAGCTGGAGCTTCCATTTAATTTGTATTTCCTACAATAACATAGAAAATGTTGATTTTTTGTTATATATAATTTGGGCCATATGGCCAAGACTCAAACTGGAGGGAAGCTGTGCAGCTGCAACTTTGAAAATTAAGTTAATAGAGATTGGACAGCAAGATGAAAGAGAAAAATCCAATAAAACATATGATAAAAAGTTGGTATCGTTAGTGTCCCAAGTGAATAGATCCTTCAGTAATGCCCACATTGCATTGCGGCTTTGATGGGTCACTCACTATCAGGGCAAGAGCCTACTTAACTTTGTCGAGGTGCGATGGCTTGTTCCGACTAGTATATCTGCCTGGGGAGAGAGTGAAGCTCCCTGTAACCAATTGAGGGACATAGGTAACTAGGAGGTACTAATTTATAGGTTCGAATCCTGCTTTTCAGGTTGGATTGGGGCTCACACCCCCTATCTGTAAAACTACCACTCGTGACTGAAACTTTGACTGTGAATAACCGGACGGCCTTTAATGTTGATGACACGAACACCACAAAGGATTACTGATTGGAAAAGATAACTAAGAATTGCACAAGGAATGTAAGAACGCTCTACAAAGTGGGAGCAGCTAAAGTATTAGAATATGAATTGGCCAAATATAAAATTGACATAGCAGCCTTACAAGAAATCTGATGGACAGGAATAGGGAAGCTGGAGCAGGAGAAGGGAGTTATACTTTACAGTGGAAGAGATGATGGTAACCACGTAGAAGGAGCTGGTTTCTACCCGAGTAAAAGAGCATATGGAGCACTTATGTAATTCACCCTAATATCCAGTAGAACAGCAAAAATTAGACTAAATGCAAAGTGGTTTAACATAACGATTCTATGCTTAAATGTACGCATAGAGATAACAGATGATGATGAAAAAGATGAATGGTATGATCATGTACAATCCAAAATAGACTAAATACCACGACACAATTTATTTTTAATTTAGGGTGATATGAATGCAAAAATTGGCAAAGAGGTAAATGCTTTCCAAGGCTATATCGGCCTCCAATGTCTTCATCAAGATAGCAATGATAATGGGATTAGATTGGCAATATTTGCCCTCCAAAACTCTATGGTCATCGGAGGTACTATTTACCCCATAAGAACTCCCATAAAGAAACTTGGATTTCACCCGATGGTAACACTATAAATCAAATTGGCCATATAATGATTAAAAAGAAAATCAAGATCAGCTCTGTTTGATACTAGGGCCTTGCAGGTTGTGACTATGACCATATGTTAGTGGTTGAAAAGTTCAGAGTTAAATTAAAAAAGTAAAAGATTGACAATAAAAACCATCAAACCAGATATAGAAAAACTAGAAAAACCAAATATAGAAAAACTAGAAGAGACAGATGTAAGAAATGCCTATGCCATAAATGTACAAAATAGATTTGAACTACTGGAAGAAAAGGAAATAACATCGGACTGGGAGACAATAAAGTCAGTAGTGACTGAAGCTGCTATGGAATCTCTAAGACCATGTATCAATGCACGTAGAAGGAATAATCGATTTGATGAAGAATGTAAAGTGCTGCTGAAAGAAGAAAACACTGTAGGATGAAATGGATATAAGACATTGATAAAAGAGAGGATTCAAGAGTGTCTATAAAATTAGAAACAAAGCAACAAGCACAACCAGAAGAAAGAAATGAGAGAAGGTAGCAGAGGAATTGAGAGAAATTAAAGAAAATAGAGCACATGGAAAAACGAGAAAGCAATTTCAGGGAATTAATAGGATGAGAAATGGATTCCAGCCAAGAATGAACTTAATCAGAAAATAAAGGTGGTAACATAATTATTGGAAAAGAAGAAATACAAAGGAGGTGGATAGAACACTTTAAGGAGATTTTCAATCGGCCACCAAATCATAACCTAGTGGATGAAATGGAGATAGAGGGAAATATTGATGATGTGGAGGCACCAACCCGAGAGGAAATTACAGAGGCTATAAGAAAACTTAAAAATAATAAAGCAGCTGAGATTTGATAACATGGCTGGAGAGGTAATCAAGTATGGGGGCCAGGCTCTTCATGATACGATTATTAGCTTAATGTATAGCATATGGGAGAATGAAGTAATGCTATTACAATGGGAGGAAGGGATTCTGGCAGAACTACATAAAAAAGAAGATCGCACTATACGTGGAAACTACAGAGGCATTTGCATACTCCCAGGCAGATACAAAATCCTTGCAAATATTTTATACAAACGATTACGAGTTTATTCTGAAGATATAATTGGTGACTATCAGGCAGGCTTTAGACCAAACCGAGCTACAGCTGACCAAATTTTCACATTTAGAGCAAGCTCTAGAGAAGTATTCCGAGTTCAAAAACAATTCTTATCGTCTATTCATAGATTTCAAGCAAGCCTATGACAGTGTGAATCAACCATCATTATGAAACATACTGAAGTTCTTCCAAATACCAGAGAAATTGATAAATCTGGTCCAATGTGCTACCGAAATAAGAGATGCAGGATTAAGGTTGGGATAATACTGACAGAGCCCTTTGACATCCATGGAGGACTAAAGCAGGGATGCGATCTATCTACAATTTTATTTAACTTAGTAATGGAATGGATAATGCAAAATACACCCCCTGCCAGATTATGAATCCAGCTGGATAATACCATTACTGTATATATAGACTTGGATATGCCGATGATATGGACCTTTGTGGAGAACATCTACCTAGCATCGAAAAAACATACGTACAGTTTAAAAACAATGCAGAACGTACAGGCCTGAAAATAAACAATGGAGGTGTCAGGAGGATTTCGGAGTATCACATATCGAGGCAGAATCCACATTTGAATATCTTGGCTTCACCATAACGTCACACAACATGATCCAGGAAGAAGTTAAACTAAGGATTGCAGCAGGGACAAGATGTTCATGGGCACTCGATAACACCTTAAAATCCAGAATTTTATCTAGGCCCACAAAAACACACACATATATATACCGCCATTATCCATCCAGTGGTCCTATACGGATGTGAAACATGGGTACTCACTAGGCAGTTGGAAAATAAACTTGAAGTTTTTCAACGAAGTATCTTGAGGCGGATCTGGGGACCGGTTTGGGATGACGAAGCTGGAGAGTGGCGCAGTCGCCATAATCATGAATTGATAGATCTCTCAAACTACCTCCCGTCTCCAATGTTATTAGATCACAGAGACTTCGATATGCAGGACATATTGCTAGAATGGAGGAGAGAAGGCTGATTAGAAGAGTTATGTTAGTTAAATCCATAGGTACCATACCAGGAGGAAAGCCTAGAAAGAGATGGATTGAAGATTTGGACATCCTGGAATTAGACCCCAATGTGTGGATGGAGCTTGCGGAGGCTAGGGCTCTCTGGAGACGAACGGTCAAAGCAGCAATGGATCCTCCTGGCCTGAGGCCCCCGGAGTAAGAGTAAGAGAGTACGTAATGCCCACATTGCATCACGAGAGAGGCACTGATACTATCTACTGGGAAAGACTTTCTAACGGGTAAAAATAATTTCATGAGCTTTTTATGTTAACAAAACCAACCTACATATTTGATATCCTTTTGTAAATAAAGATAAATACTACTGAATCTATACATAATTACAATTTATGTATATACATAAATATATAGATACATATTACAGTATTTATACGTATTTACAATACACACACAATATATATATATATATATATATATATATATATATATATATATATATATATATACATATATATATATATATATATATATATATATATATATATATATATATATATGTATATATATATATATATATGTATATATATACATGTATATATATACATATATATATATATATATATACATACATACATACATATATATATATATATATATATATATATATATATATATACATAGATGAGTCAAATATACGTAAAGAGCCACATATAATACATACAGGGACTGAGAAGTCAAATATTCTTTAAATGAAGCGTTAATGTATAATTGAAAATAAAAGGGAATTATTATTATTATTATTATTATTATTATTATTATTATTATTATTATTATTATTATTATTATTATTATTATTATTATTATTATTATTATTATTATTATTAGCTAAGCTACAACCCTAGTTGGAAAAGCAAGATGCTATAAGGTTATTCTGTTGGTGGAGGCTCGGTCACAGCATTTTGAGGTTGTTCGCCTATTAGGAAATACTGGAATACCAATGGTCAGTAAAAAAAAAAAATAAAGCAAATATGATAAAAAGTAGAAGAGAAGGGAAGGAATAGAAAATGGTCCGATAGTTGTCCCAAACAACGTATGGAGGAGGATATTTTTTTACGATCAGGAAGAACAAGAGTTGAACACAAGATTTGGGGTAAAAGGCAACGTGGATGTTAGTTAGATGACGTGTTGCTGATGAACTCTGTTCGAGGAAGCAGGAATATGATAGTAATCATCATGATATATTTCTCATGAGCCACTATTTTCAGAGGAAATAGTCGGAAGCTGATAATAATAATGACGATGTTATATCTAATCTATATATATATATATATATATATATATATATATATATATATATATATATATATATATATATATATATTTTTTTTGGGCTCAAGCCATGTCGTCCTGATGGAAGTTCCTATAGGGTAGCTTCCTAGGGTATATTACAACTACTGCGATATTCCCAGAGAATTTACCTTAAGGTACCCAGAATTCTAACTCCTGGAGCGAATATCCCTAATGAAAGGGATATCGCGACATATCAGAGGACGTATTCTTGACACGCCACATGGCAATCTGCACCCCCAACAGAGATAACACATCGAAGGGGTCAATTGGCAAGAAAACGAAAACGAGAAAGAAAAAGGGGGAGCCGCTCCCAAGGCTCCCTCTTCTCCCGTTTCGTAAGCGTGCATTGCGCCAATCCTGGCGCCAGCTGTATTCCTTTTTGGGTAGCTTAACAACTCGGTGTTTTTTCCTGTGTTTCTCGCAAATCTTGGATTTATTCATCTTTTCATGGCTTCTCCAACTTCGTCTGCCTCTGATAAGTTGAGTACCATTTCTTTTATGTATAAATGTAGGCTCTTGGTAAATTTTAAAGTGATTTATAGTAATAATCTTTGTTACAAGAGCCGTTGCCTACCGGAGGCGTATTGGACGCTGTCGCTCGCTAGGTATGAGTTTTAGTTAGCCAGAGCGAGATTCCCGGTTGTTTTGCTTTAAAAAATTTTAGCTATTTAGAGTTACATAGGATTTCCTTTCTCGTGCTTTTAGTATTATTATTTTGGCGAAGTATTCGCCAACTCTGGCCTACGCTAGGCCATGTAGCCTAGTCGTTTGGTCCTAGTACTTTCCTGCATGATTTTGGATTTCCGAGTGTTTTAAAATTTTATTGAAGCTTTAGACTGTTTTTTATACATTTAAGATTATGTTGATTATTTCCAAGATAGTATACGAGTGAGTTTCGGTGATTTAGGTAATCGATTCTCTTGGTGCCTAGGCTAAGTTGCTTATGGAGCCTTAGTATACTTTCTCATACTCCCCGGTTGCTTTCTTTTCTTCGGAGAAGGTATGCAATCCCTTTCCCTCTGTTTAAGCCTTGGGCTTAACCCTAGTGGTTTATCTGAATTAACTTTCGATACAACTATACTGGGGTGTTACTGTACCTCCCTGTTCCAGTAAGTCTGGCTTCAGAGAGGGACAGAACATCAGAGTTTTTAGTCTGAGTCTGTGTTTGTCTGGCTTGGGGTAGAGTCTCCCTCGCTGGCCTGACGCAGACATAGGAGGCTTAGCCTCCTTAGGTCACTGCCGAAGGTTTCTGTACGAGATGATTCCTTCTTTTGTGATCTACCAGACTAGTCCTTGTTGCTGTTCTCGGTGGGAGGATAAGATCCTTTCCCTGGGAGTAGCAACACCTTCCTTGCTTTGGTTCAGTGGGGGCTGGCAAGTATTGCTGGCCTCCCTCCTTGGATCTCCCTTAGGCTAAGATGAGTTTTCTTGGCTGCGTGTGATTCTTCACTTAAGCAAGGTTGGTAGGACCCTCTTTTGTCCCTTCCCCCTCTATCTCCGTAATGGCCTAGCCATTACAGTACTGTACGTCATTCTACATCTGGACCTAGGATAGGTTAGGATGTGGAATTGACTCAGTCCCTTGCCGGCCGGCAGAGTCTGCCGGCCGGCAAGGGTCTTCTGCTTTGAGTGCTGCCCGGACCTCCCTTGGTCCCTCATCCATGTCTGCCTGTAGAGCCAGACGGCATTGGTCAGGAAGCCTGAATTAGATTCTCCCCTTCCTTATATGCACTCTTTCGGATTGCCGGGCTTGGAGGTAGTTTACGCTCTTATCCCGGCATCCATTCTGTTTTCTTCTAGTGCTATATCCGACCCGGCTGCCGGCCTATGAGGCCGGCAGCCGGGCAGTCGTAGTCCTCTGGTTCTTTTGCTGCTGGCCGGCATCGGTTGTTTACCTTTGCCGGCCGGCTATTGTCAAGCCCTTGTCTGCCGGTCGCTATGAGCAGTGGCCGGCAGCCGGGTACTACCTTGTGTAGTTGCCGGCCGGCAGTCATTGCCGGCCGACATTGGCTGTTGCCGGCCGACATTTGCTGTTGCCGGCCGGCAGTTACTGCCGGCCGACACATGCATTTGAACCAGCGTTCTGCCGCCTTATAGCTGTTAAGTAGTATACTTTAAAGCTAGTTATGGTGTGTGCCGGCCGGCAAGTGCCGACCGGCACATTACCTTCTATACTGTACCAGTATTCTTCAGTATAACATATACTGTAGGAAGAAAACTATAGTATAAGTTTTGGTACAGCACTGTGTGTTCTAACACTTTTGTGTTGTCTTGCACAGCCCTTTGGTGTTGCCTTACAGATAAGAAAGTGAGTTCTTTCTTGTCTATTATCCGGTATTTTAAAATCATACCTTAGGTGTGAGCTACACCTGTTTCCTCTGGAAACTTTTCATTGGTTACTCTAGGACAGATTAACCATACGATTTTATTATCTGGAAGGCTGCAACAATTGGTTGTGAAGGAAACACAAGTGTGTGTCTTTCCTTTCTGATTTGTTATGCTAAACTGTGCATATCCAGTGATACGTAGTTCACTTGATACTCATGGAAATTTCTTCTCTTTACAGGAGGACCATCCGAAGTGCGGAAGTGTTTTCTGCAACGTCCGCAGTAAGAACCTCTGCGGACATTAGTTTTGTAGGAGGCACGCAGCATGCGCTGTCTCCAAGGGTGATCTCCAGTATTGGGACCCTCAGGTATGTACCGTGTGCACTAACCTGATTACTGAAGCCTTTGATTCCCCTAGAACGGCAGAATCAAGGGATATAGCAAGGGAGAAGCTTTGTACCTGGGTAAGGGGCTTCCAGAAGAACACCTCTGGACCTTATCTTCCAAGTGAGAAGATGAGGGCTTACCTTTTCCCTAGGGCATCAGCTGATGCAGATTCCCCAGCCTCAAGAGGAGATCCCTCAAGTTCAGATCCAGGTGGATGCTGAAGTCGCGGTCGCCTTGCAAGACATCCAGTTGGACGACAGGATGTCTGACGTGTCCGAGCGTCTGGAGGAAGACCTCCTGGCAGGAGCCCAGGATGAAGTTCAAGCCCCAGACATTGTAGAGGAAGAGGTCGACGAGGTGTCGGCTACTCCGGTTCAGATCCCTGAGCCTATTCCCTCAACATCGTCCGCTCTCCCAATAGAGCTGGGACAGGCCCTCTCCTCCATTGTTGGAATGATCCAACAAATGCAGAAGGAGAATCAGGAGAAGGCGGCTGCAATGGAACTGCAGATGCAGAGGCTTGCAGCATCACATGGGCCCCAGAAAAGGCTCAATGTGAAAGACCTTCCCTTGTGCTCAGATGCTAACCCGTGGAGATATGCTGAGCACATGCCGATGACGACTGGAAAGATCGTCATCTCGGATAAGTTGGGCTCAGTTCCCCTAGAGGAGGTGGAATTCTGGCCCAGCAAGGGGTCATATCCGGACTGTTATGTCCGGTTGAGGAAGGAACCAGCTTCAAAGGAGGAGACAGAGCCGAAGGAGGTCATAGTGATGGACCATGCTAAGGCTCAAGCTTTGCTTTCATCCTCGATGAAAGAGAGGGGCTTCACGAACTCAAAGGTAGCTGCATTGAGTAAGAAGCTCCCTTCCTTTGTGTCCTCTCCTGCTAGAGCCTTCCCCTTTTTACAGAAAGGGTTTGCGGCTGTACTAAAAGCAGTCGAGGCCGGCAAGCCTTGCCCCTCCCTGGAGGAGTGTAAACCCTTGTCGCTGGCCCTGCCTATGGACCACAAGGACTGGAAGGACGTCCATCTTACCTTCTCAGTCGGGAAGTTGGAGGCTGATATTGCCGGACGTCAGTTCGGTGAGGACCTCCCTAAGCTGTCTGACTTTTTTTTGGGGAGAGAGCTCGAGACAAAAGAAAGACTGGCTGCCTCAATGTTTCTTCAGACCACTCTTGAGACGATGGCAAGTGACCCCAAGGTCCATGAAATGTTCATGGTAGTGGCCAAGACTCATCTGGCCACAGTGACGAAGGATCTTTATAGCTTCGTCAGGGCGAGGAGAGCTTGTAGGGAGTTCGTGTTCACCTCGGCTACGGTGAGGCACGAGCCAAGGAAACTAATCTCCTCCAATATTTGGGGCAAAGACCTTTTCCCTAGCGAATTGGTCAAAGAAGTTGTTGATAGGGCCGCCACGGAGAATAGAAACCTTCTCCAGAAGTGGGGCCTGGCTATCATAAGAAAGTCTTCACCGGATGAGGGTCCTCAACCAAAGAGGAAGACTATAAGGACTAGGCTACCGTCTCGGCCAGCCAAGCCACTTAGACAGCAACAGCAACTGCAATTGCCATTGCCTTCAGTGCCCCAGATCGTGGCACAAACCCCGACCACATTTCAGTGGGTACCCCAGGCCGTGTCGACACAGTCCACGGCATTCAACCCAACGTTCGAAGGGCAGTCAACTTCCTTTTGAGCAAAGCCTAGAGGAGCAGCTAGAGGCTCGTCTAGGCGCCCCTCAAGGGGAAGGGGATTCAGGGGTGGTCGCGGTCAGGGAGGCAAGACCTCTGGACGGCAGTCCAAGTGAGATGATACCGGTAGGAGGGAGACTTCAGAATTTTCGGGATCGGTGGACCTTCGATCCCTGGGCCCACAGCCTACTCAAGAATGGACTGGGCTGGAGCTGGTACAGCACTCCACCCCCGTGCCCTCGGTTTTTCCAACACTCCACCCCCGTTCTGGAGGAGTACATCCAAGAACTGTTGGAGAAAAAAGTGATCCGAAGGGTGAAGTCCATCAAATTCCAAGGGAGGCTGTTTTGTGTTCCCAAGAAGGACTCGGAAAAACTCAAGAGTCATTCTGGACTTGTCGCCACTCAACAAGTTCATAGTGAACTGCAAGTTCAAGATGCTAACACTGCAACGCATAAGGACCTTACTGCCCAAGAGGGCATATACCGTCTCCATAGACTTGTCAGACGCCTATTGGCACGTTCCAATCAACCGTCGACTCTCCCCCTACCTAGGGTTCAAGCTACAACGAAGACTATACGCCTTCAGAGCCATGCCATTCGGGCTAAATATAGCCCCAAGGATCTTCACGAAGCTTGCGAGCGTAGCTCTCAAACAATTACGCCTAAAGGGAATTCAGGTAGTAGCCTACCTGGACGACTGGCTGGTGTGGGCAGCATCCGAGACAGAATGCTTGCAAGTTTCCAGTCAAGTGATCCAGTTCCTAGAGTATCTAGGCTTCAAGATCAACAGAAAAAAGTCTCGACTTTTTCCATCTCAAAAGTTCCAGTGGCTGGGAATCCACTGGGACCTAATGTCACACCGTTTCTCCATCCCGGCGAAGAAAAGGAAGGAGATAGCGGGTTCTGTCAAAAGACTTCTAGATTCCGAAAGGATATCAAGACGCGAACAGGAGAGGGTACTGGGTTCTCTCCAGTTTGCTTCGGTGACAGACCCGGTGCTAAGAGCACAGCTAAAGGATGCAACCGTAGTTTGGAGAAGTTATGCATCAAACGCGCGAAGAGATCTGAGAAGACCAGTTCCGCTTCGGCTACGTACTCTTCTCAGGCCTTGGTCCCAAGCCAGACATCTAAAGAAGTCGGTTCTTCTTCAGCCACCTCCCCCGTTGGTGACAATTCACTCAGACGCCTCGAAGGAGGGATGGGGAGGTCACTCTCATCGGAAAGAAGTCCAGGGGACTTGGTCCAAGCTATTCAAGACCTTTCACATAAACTTTCTAGAAGCTATGGCAGTGTTCCTTACCTTAAAGAAAGTCTCCCCGCGTCACTCGATCCACATAAGGTTGGTGATGGACAGCGAGGTAGTTGTGAGATGCTTGAATCGACAAGGATCAAGGTCACCACCTCTCAACCAGGTGATGTTGGCCATCTTCCGATTGGCGGAAAAGAAGAAGTGGTACCTGTCGGCAGTTCACCTTCAAGGAGTCCGCAATGTGACAGCGGACGCTCTATCCAGGTTCACACTGATAGAGTCGGAATGGTCCTTAGACGCAGGATCATTCTCCTTCATTCTGAGTCAAGTCCCAGAACTGCAGATAGACCTCTTTGCGACGAAAGACAACAAGAAGTTGCCCCTGTACATGTCCCCGTACGAGGAGCCTTAGCGGAAGCAGTGGGCGCGATGTCCCTCGACTGGAACAGATGGTCCAGGATTTATCTGTTCCCTCCTCACAACCTTCTGTTGAGGGTCCTCAACAAACTGAGATCCTTCAAGGGGATAGCGGCAATAGTGGCCCACAAGTGGCCGAACAGCGTGTGGTTGCCCCTGGCATTGGAACTACGGTTGAAGTTTCTACCGCTACCAGATTCAGTTCTGACCCAGCGAGTCCAGAAGTCGAATGTCTGCGCTTCATTACAGAAAACCCGGACCCTGCAGCTCATGATTTTCTCTCCCTAGCGGTGAGAAAGCGTTTCGGGATTTCGAAAGCCAGCATAGACTTCCTAGAGGAATATAAGTGCAAATCTACTAGAAGGCAATATGAGTCATCTTGGAGAAAATGGGTGGCCTTTGTCAAGGCGAAGAATCCGCAGGAGATCTCGACAGACTTCTGCTTATCTTTCTTCATCCACCTCCATGGTCAAGGGTTGGCAGCTAACACGATTTCGGTGTGTAAGTCTGCTTTGACAAGACCCATTCTATATGCCTTCCAGGTCGACCTCGCTAACGAGATCTTTAATAAAGTTCCGAAAGCCTGCGCTAGGCTCAGACCTTCAGCACCTCCAAAGCCCATTTCATGGTCTTTAGACAAAGTTCTTCATTTCGCTTCTCTGTTGAGCAATGAGGAGTGTGCGTTAAAGGATTTGACCCAAAAAGTTATTTTCCTATTTGCACTCGCGTCCGGGGCCAGG
>NC_090729.1:981730-989230 GCF_036898095.1 Palaemon carinicauda
CAAATACAAAGCACACACACACACACACACACATATATATATATATATATATATATATATATATATATATATATATATGTATATATATATAAATATATATATATATATATATATATATATATATATATATATATATATATATATATACTATTATTTTTCAATTGCTACTTTTTTCGTAAGAGGGAACAAGTAGACACTTTCCAGGGAAGGGGGAAGGGTTCTCCTTCATCCCCCCTGCCCCGGCCATTCCGACACAGCAAATAGGAAAGTCATTTCTGTTTTAAGGGTTGTGTAGACAGGCTGCTTGTAGACTCATGATACAGCCTGTAAGATATTGTATCATTGCCTGAGATTTATTTGATAACCGTCAATGTTCTAGTAAGTTTGGCTAACCTAATTCATTATTAGTTGATTTGTAAAAGATAGCAGCAGTAGAATAAAATAGCTGCTGTTGATGGAAGGTCGATAAGTAACGAAATTTAAGTATTAACTTTACATAATAGATAATCGATGATGGATATAATAGATAATGAAGACTGCAAAGCACCTTGAATACAATCAGAATTTATTATTTCGTATTGAAAATAACTTATATTGAGGAAGATGAAGACGCTGTCACATTCTGGCAGAGGGTTTAAAAAATTTGTTTTATTGACAAATCAGTCTCAGAACGACATAATTTTCAGAAATTTTGTCATGAAACTATGATATACCTATTTTCCCAAAATGAATTCTCCTATAATTTTTCCTGAAAATATACACGAATGGATGGCATAAGCACGAAATGATTCCCCATTCTAATACCCTGATTGTAAGTTATCAATGATTATATAAGTGCTAGTAGCTTTATCTTGAGAAATTAAACAGCTTTGAGATCAAACCAACTTCTTATCATTTCATGCACAAAGGTCTTATAATCTTGATTCAAATAGGCTTAGCTTTGTATGATAAAGTCCTTATTTACAGTGATCAAGTGCCCGAATTAGCCCAGCTATGGGGTGCTAGATGTAGGTCTCTTGACCGGGTAAATTACGCAAGGTAGATGGGCACTTAACAAGCGAAAAATGCATTACTTTCCGTGAAGCTCTAGTTCGGGTTGTTCGAGCAAAAGCTATCCATACCAACTCCTCAGCCTATCAGGGTATTAGTTAAACCACAATTTCTACAGCTGGTGCCGTGAATAGGAGAAAGGAAAAACCAAATATTAAAATATCTCGGAAATGAAAGTTTGATTGTTCTTTTAATCACTAACTCATACAGCTGAGGAGCGATACTCATGGATTCCTAAATATTTTCTCTCATTCTTTAGATTTTATTTCCTGAGCTTCTTCCTCTATCCCCTGATTCATTATTTAATATTTGTGTTTCTTTCTACCATTATTTATTCATTTATTTATTAAATATTATCTTTAAAATGAATGACCTTCTGCCTCGGTGCTCGTCTTAGGGCGTCAACTTTGGTTCTTAGCTTCTCACTGTGCCTCCATAAAAGAAATCTCTCCCAAGCGGCAGCAGAAACACCTTCACTTGACCATTCCAACTTGGAACTATTTGATATTTTTGTGACACCAAGACAAGATATTCATTAGCTGGATTCCGGAATAAGGCATTTGGAGCACTATATTTAATTTTCCTCTATCATCGTTTTTACAATCTCCATCGAAGTAAAAGAAAATTGCATTGTGAAGCATGCTTCCATGAATAAGTGGTGCCCCTCAGATTTTTTATACAATATATATCCCATTCCTCTATCATTATTCCAGTTAACGAAAATATCTTAGTCGATTTTAAAGCAACTGGTTAAATTTTCCTACAGAGCATTTAAGGTATATAGAGGAGTATAAAATATAATGATCAAACTATATGCAGCCGGACAAACGTTGGTAAACGGATCCTTAAGGAAGCAAATCCTCCAAACGCCCAAAAGCAATTATAGTTATTTTCCCCCAAAATCACCCATTATTTGGGTAAGAGTTTGATTCTAACAAAATAATCCCGTTATTTATATCCTGTAATAACTATCTCCAATTTTGCCATTTAGTTTCGATAATTATCAAGTGAATAAAGCACTTACGATAAAGATTGAATTAGCAATGTAGTAAAGATTTTACTATATATGTTTAAGATTTTAGTTCAAATGGCAATGCTAATCCTTCAAGGCCAAGATAGCAGACGGTGAGATGACAAAGCTCAACAATGAGAATGTAAAATAAATGATGAATAAAGGGAAAGTGGCTTAGAGTCTAAAGACTGAAACGGCGCATACCCCAGAATCTGAATAATTTGGGAAATATTTTACAATAAAGTATCCTCACGTATTACGAAATGTTACATTCAATGAATATCTATAAACTGTAAGTAGTTTTTAGCAGTCTATCTATCATCTGGAAAATAACGATAAGCTTTTGGGAGCATAATACAATAATTTCTATTGGAAACATTGTATAATAATGACAAACAATATTTTGATATGCATAAATGTCTAAAAAGGAGTTTATGTGCTGTTACATTACTTCACTAACTAGAGTAAGCTCAAACCATTTGATCTCTCTCTCTCTCTCTCTCTCTCTCTCTCTCTCTCTCTCTCTCTCTCTCATTTCAATGCTTCCGCTAACAAAGACAGCCGTTTACTGTCTTTGATTCACCGAGGTTGGAGAAGGCTCCGCTCATTTCGTAGCAGTAGTAAGAGGAGCAACTCGTTGTCTGTTTTGTCATGGGAACACTAGAGACATCTGACGAAAGATTTCCCCTGAGTGTCGGCGTTCTTTTGATTCTAACTGTACTGTATATCATCATCATCATCATCTCCTACACATATTGATGCAAAGGGCCTCGGTTAGATTTAGTCAGTCGTCTCATAGACTAAATCCATGGAGGATTCATTGGCTATATTCATCAAAGGATAGCCAGTTCCTTGTGATGCGCAGCGCCCATCTAACTAAGGCAAGTGACTCCTGCCGGTCCATACTGATTCCAGTAAGTTCATCCGCCAAGCATCAGGAGTAGAAGCCGAAGAGACATCTTATCTATATTCATAAACCCAAGTCGTCACCCTGCTGCCAGCGAATTTTCCGAGATTAAGGAGGCATTTCTTCCACAACCAAAGTGGTTGCTCATCCGCTTATACTCATATAACCGTTGCCAAACATGGATTGCTAAGATATACCCCCTAGCACGGTGTATATATATATATATATATATATATATATATATATATATATATATATATATATATATATATAGATGCATATACTGTATATACATACACACACACACGTATATATATATATATATATATATATATATATATATATATATATATATATATATATATACATATATACATATATATATATATATATATATATATATATATATATATATATATATATATATATATATATATCCCTTCCTGAGTGGCGATACCTTAACGTAGTGAAAGGGTTTGCGCACTGCCATGATGATAAATAAATCTGTACTAAGCAGGGCTACCCATACTAGGTTTGCTTGCTGTGAACTATCAGATTGAAATATCTTACTATCACCATCCGCACTGGGTCAAGCCCACGACATGAATAAAGACATGTCTCAGGCCTTTGTCTTGCAGTGGACTATAAATAGCTGCCTCTCTCTCTCTCTCTCTCTCTCTCTCTCTCTCTCTCTCTCTCTCTCTCTCTCTCTATATATATATATATACATAAATCTGTCCTTAAACTATTTCCATTACTAGGTGAATGACTGCAATAGTTTTATACATTTAGCTCATGAAACTAGCCACAGGATCCTGGGAGGCCATTCCACACCTACGTACATCCAGAGGAAATTTACACCGCTCCAGCTGAAAATTCGACAGGAAGATGAAATAGAGGAATCAGAAAGAGGTTTATAGTAGAAGGCTATCAAGTGAGTGCAGATATTGGCCTTTGCTAGAAAATAATCTCATAGACGCAAAAGTACATACTCAAAAGTATAATCGTTCTTAGTGGATATTTCGTCTTTCTCACTATCTATCCAATAATTTTCTGTTCTAATCATTCTATCTTTTAGCACTTTTGACTTATGCACTCCCTGTGTAAAAATATTGTTGTAAATTCTTTCCACATGATCGAACTACCTTATAATACCATGATGAAATTTATTAATTACACTAATCCCTTTCAAGTTCTCTGCATGTTGCCTTATCTCCTTATACCAGTTAAACTATGCAACTCTAGTCTTCTCGGATTTATTCACATTTCACATCCACACTTCACTTCCAAAATGGAGAATTGGCTTAACAATCCTTCATATACAGTATACTTGGTTTGGCTTTCATAGACTACTTTAGTCTTCTTATGTTTTTCACTTAGCTTGTCATTACGTCGCTTTGCCTCTTACTTTCATTAATTAAAATTACTAAAATATACTTATATAAATAAAAGACTCCCATTCTTTAATATTTAAAGACTTCATTCTCCTGGTTTACATTTACACTCATAACCTTGGTCTTGTTCATATCAAAGATCAACTTTATATTGAAAAAAGTAAAGATCATCTTTCCATCGAAATTATTATTTTTTTCGATTTTCTCGCCGTATAACATACATCCTCTATACTAACACTTCACTTATATACTAAAAACTTTCAAGATCTCTCAAAGACGTTTAATTTATACTATGCATAATAGAAGGGACTAATGCCTAATAACGCATCTACTAAATAGAACTTCAAAAGATCAAACTTGCACTAAATGTTTTTATGTTGAACAGGCTGACTTAAGTCTTTTTATAGTTTATAAAGGAAATAACGGGTTTAAAGTTGTTACTGGCTTTTAAATACTTTATTAATTATTAATTATTTCTCATATCATTCATTTGTTTCCTTACTTCCTTTCCTCACTGGGATATTTTTTCCCTGTTGGAGCCCTTGGGCTAATAGCATTTTGCTTTTCCAACTAAGGTTGAAGCTTAGCTAATAATAATAATAATAATAATAATAATAATAATAATAATAATAATAAAATGCAGCATATTAACTAATAAAGGAAAGGGAGATAATTCCCTCTTGTCATACCAAAGAAAATAATTTCTTATTGCATCTTCCTTCGAAACCCGATATTAATAAGATTACTGTATTGGAGAGAGAGAGAGAGAGAGAGAGAGAGAGAGAGAGAGAGAGAGAGAGAGAGAGAGAGAGAGAGAGAGAGAATCACGTGACTGGGAAAATGTTTTGTGATGTTCATATCTAATAATATCAACAAAAATTATATCGATAGTAATAGGAGCAATAATAATAATACCTTACTAATCCACTGACATAAACACACAGGAGGACATGTTCACAACAAAGGCATATCTTACAATGGACTGATGGTAGATTGGTTTGCAAGATTAAGACGGCCTTGTATCGTAGCCCCGCACAATGGCAGGAAGTGATGATGAGGTGTTGAAATTTATGAGGTCTGGTGTGACATCTGGATTAGGACAAAACCACAGAAATGAATCAATGGTGAGTTATGGAGTTGGTTGTATTTTTTATGGTTATTAAACCTAGCTTGCCTTTTGCCATTATTGTGTCTTACCTATCAGTTCAAAGCTCAGGCCCATCCTGAAATAGTGTGATAGCTTTTTCATATAAAAATTGTAGATGATACTAGTGGAAAGTCTTCCTAGAATTGTTTAAGAAATGGGAGGGGGTATCAAATCCATCCTTTGGAATTCAGAGGGTACACATTTGAAAATTATACTTACTTTCTTATTCCATGTATAAAGATCCATCAACACTTGGAAATGTCCCTCGTTATTTTCTGTCATCTATAGCTAACAGCACACTTAGGAAAGTTACTTAAAGAAATGGCATAAAATTTTGTTTTTATAAAATACTGTATATATCACACCATTCATATCTATTGTCATTATTTCTACAGTATGCACTGTTTAACACTTGTGAGTATACATCCTTAGCTATATCACCAAAACATTTTACTATTTTTTTTACGCATACTTTGCTATGTCACCAATATATTTTACTATTTTCTATGTAATTGAATTTGTTCCTGTGGTATCCCTTACTTTTATGCATTAGTTTTCTTTTGCAATATTCTATTTCTAAGTAAGCAGAATGACATTAGCAAAGCCTTCTTTATTTTCTTAGTACTTTCGTTTCATGGACAATGACATGCAAATGATTTGGTCAGCTGTTGTTTGGTCCACGGTTGAAACTGTATTGTTTTGCAGGTAATATATTACACTTATCCTTTGGGTATACAGTAATATATTATTGTAGATTGGGTAAGTCGTCTGTCATATGTTGGCATTCTTCAGTAATTTAACCTAATAAATCCAATAAAATCGTAAGATGTCTTTCCTTCAACAGCAAATAATCTGAAATTTGCAAGTGCTGGAGAGAAATGTGGGAGAAAGAGGGGTCCATCTGTTTGTGTTTCCAGGTTTGAGTGGAAAATTATAATTTGTTGTCTGGTAATCTTTTCTTTACATTGTTTGTATAAAAAAAAAAAAAAAAAAAAAAAAAAAAAAAAAAAAAAAAAAAAAAAAAAACAACTCTCCTTACTGCGATGGCTGTTCAGTTCAGCACAGGTCCTATTTATTGAGTTAACCTGGGCAGCATAGACTGACTCAGCCTACTGCCAAGGATCAATGGTTAATTTGTTTGTTATCTTGGAGTGTACTAGCAGGCATAACAACCAGCATAAGTATGTTTTTGGGGTCATCTATACAGTGCTACTAATGAGAAAATTGGTCATGACGACGTCATTATGATACTTGCAAACAACAGGGTGTTTCTTAGCCAAAACCACCTGACTGATGCAAAAGTTTCTCTGTTGTAATCTAGACGCCAAATTAGGATGGAAAGATGGCTTCCGTGTACGCTTTGAAGGCGTAGCATTTGGGGGCACCTTGACTGGGAGTCGTTTTATGAATTTCTAATTACGTATAGTAGATGAAAATTTTTTATCATGCATAACTAAATCAGATGCTTACATAATTATTGACGATATAATAATTTAGGCAAATAACCAAGAAAAAAGTGAATACCTTTGATGAAAAATCTGGAAAATGCAGTATTTTATGATATAATCATTAAGAGAAATATCAAAGGATATCTTCCTTTTCCTTGTCCTTATAACCTAGAATGCCTCAGAGTTAGGTAATGATGTTTATATATGAGCTACTAACCTGGATCTCTGGCATCATGATTAGTGTAAATGCCCTGAACTATGCAAGTGAAGAACAAGAGGCTCTTATATAAAGAACCATCACCCACTAATAATTGCTATCTCAACTATGCCATGAATGATAAAATCAAAGAAGTCCTTGGAACATGATGAAACACCACACCCTTCTTCTCTTTCCAAGATAGAAAATCAGAAATAAACCCCCTTTAATGTACACATACGAAGTGAGTATATAAAACAGATGAGGGAACCTAAGATACATCACAATTTCCAACACTGCCCCTTCTGCAGAACAAGCTCATCAAACTCATCCTTTATCATAAGAT
>NC_090729.1:1001730-1004230 GCF_036898095.1 Palaemon carinicauda
TATATATATACATATATATATCTATATATATATATATATATATATATATATATATATATATATATATATATATATATGGTATGAGTGTATATACCGTGAGAGAGAGAGAGAGAGAGAGAGAGAGAGAGAGAGAGAGAGAGAGAGAGAGAGAGAGAGAGAGAGAGAGACCCTATCACTCCTAAATTATTCACAGCATGTCTCATCATCGTTACCTCCTACGCCTATTGACGCAAAGGGCATGTCTAGAAGAAATTTTTAAGAATTTATAGTGGAAATTATCATTAATGGCCAATAACTTAAAACATAGGATTAGTAGATGACGTATTTGTGTTTAGTGACTCATGGAAAGAATTTCAAAAGATGATAAAAGATTTGAGTAGATAAAGCAGAAATGTAGGACTGAAAATGAATATGAGTAAATCTAGGATAATTTTCAAAGAAAATGTAGAGACACGACAAATAAGATTTATTGATGAGTCTCTGTAGATTGTTTTTGAATATCCATATTTAGGACAGACAGTAAGTGTTTCCACAGGATACGATACCCAAATTAAAAGAAGGATAAGCATGGGATGGAGAACATTTGGTAAACAAAATTAGATTATGAAGAGTAAACTGCCACTTTCTCTAAAAAGAACAGTATTTAATGAGAGGGTCATACCAGTAACAACTTATGCACCAGAAATTTGGAGCCTTACTAAAGCATTAGAACCATAAGCTTGTTACAACTTAAAGATCTATGGAAAGAATAATGACGGGAATAATGCTAAAATAAAGAAAAAGAGCAACATGGATACTGGAGCAAACCAACTACGGGATATTCTAACAACTTGCAAGAAAAAGAAATGGACATGGGCAGGACCAAGGAGGTTAAACATTTAACCTCCTAGGCAGGACATATAATGAGAATGATAGATAATAGATGGACATTAAGAATAACAGAATGATTCCTTAGAGATTGCAAAAGAAGCAGAGGAAGGAAAGGAACACGATGGATCGACGAACTAATTAAGTTTGCGGGCGTGGACTGGCACAAAAAGATCATAAACAGACGCAAGTGGAAGGACATGTCGTCTGTGGTCTCTGTTCTACAGTGGACTAGTAACTGCTGATGATGATGATATTATATATGTATATTTATATGTATGTATGTATGTATGTATGTATGTATGCATATTTATATATATTTATTTATATATATATATATATATATATATATATATATATATATATATATATATATATATAGTGTGTATACACACACACACACACACACACATATATATATATATATATATATATATATATATATATATATATATATATATATATATATATGCACACACACACAGTTCATGAGGATATGTTTCTGTGAACAAACACATGGATTCAAAAGTCTAACTGAATCCTTAAAGTGAAAGTAAGAACTATTCGAATATTAAAAAAGAAATACTTTGAAATACTTTACATCGAAGTTGATTAACCAACTTCCTCTGTTCATTATTTTGGGACCAGCGAGGAACACTAGACAATTAGTACATGACACTCAAAACAGCATTCATCTATCACCGAGACTTCATAGTTGAAAATGAGATCCTCTCTCTCTCTCTCTCTCTCTCTCTCTCTCTCTCTCTCTCTCTCTCTCTCTCTCTCTCTCTCTCTGAGACTTCATAGTTGAAAATGATATCCACGCACGCCTCTCTCTCTCTCTCTCTCTCTCTCTCTCTCTCTCTCTCTCTCTGTTGTTTTCTTAACTACTTAACTACTTTTATTGGCTTTTGTCAACAATAAAGATTAAGCCAGAAGTTTGAGTGTACGCGACATATTAATATGAAGGGAATATATTTAGATAGATATACACATACGCACATACACAAATTAAACGCTTCCCTATTTCCTAACTATAACCCTTCTCACCAGGGAATGACTATTCCCTCTTCCAATATCCCAGGAAAGGGGAGAGACCAGTAGTTATATGTTTCATCACTGGGTGAGAATAGAATATATATATATATATATATATATATATATATATATATATATATATATATATAGCCAGACACTTGCATTTTATTGTATAAGGGAGATATCGAGTTCTTAAATGTAGAATACCAGTATTTAATCAAATAAAAGCCCATGAAACAATCCAGGTTAATTATATTCAGAGGTCATGTTATTTTTCAGATAGATCAATTTAAAGGTTTAAAGGCCGCCCATGAATGGCTTTGGCAAGGGACGGTGACAATGCCCTAGAGACTGACCATATCATTTGATTAGCGCCCAAGGCCCCTCTCCATCCAATCAACGACCTGGGCCAGGTAATGGCTGCTAATGTCTCGGTAAGTAGTCCTACATGCTCCCTAAAACAAGCAATCATTAGCTCACAAGGATAGTGAGGTTGCAGATATTACAATAAATTATTGAGTTTGAGCGGAATCTATCTCCGGTCCAGCAGAACACAAGATAGGGAGGTTTCCAATAGGCCACCACAAGTGATAAC
>NC_090729.1:1026730-1041730 GCF_036898095.1 Palaemon carinicauda
CAACATTCTAATAAGATATACGTTGGAAGAAGAAAAAGATAGAAATCACATTTTCAATTCATTAATTAAAAGATGGGTACCACCAATGAATACAATCTATATAGAAAAAGAAAACTTTTCGAAATATATATACATATATTTTCGAGGCACAGAAAAGATATTAAGATAGGAATGAGGACAGGGCTATTAACTAAGGCTTATTGAATCTGTAGTCCATTATATCTTGACGAGAAACTTGATTACCTTTAGGTTAGCTTTAATAAGTTAGGGTAAGGTACTAAGTAAGGCCATAATAATTCACTATGGAGGGAAGAAGTAGAATAGACTAAAAATATAATTGTAATTCCATAAAAATTTTCATCTTTTTTAGTGGTCGTAATGTGCTATTAGGACCACTAAAAAACTAAACTATTTAATATAGTTTTGAGTTTTAAAAACACCACCAGGAATAAGGTAATTCAGCAGTTAGAATTCCATTTTCGACCTGAAATTCTTCAGTCAATATAGTTCAGAATAGGTACCAACGCCAATAAGGTGTAGACCTTACAATTTCATTCCTAGAATTGTAGAAAGAACCAGAAGGCACTAGCATTCTGGTGTTCGTACATGTAAAATAAGGTGCCCTGCAAATGACAGGCGCACTGTAGGCGAGTCATCTTGCAGGAGATACGCAGGTTTTAGATTATCAATGGAAACCCAGTCTTCTCTGCTGCGAATGTTAATTAAGAAAGCATTCAGTGTCCTACAGATTACAAGGACAGGGCCCGTGTAAGGGGGTGTTAGCAGTGGCTTGCTAGAGTCGGTGTACAGGAAAGTGCGCGTTGATGTGTGCAAATCTGTTGGTATGTGTTGCTTAGCTGATGGCTTGTACGTCTGGCGGCATGGAGTAAATTTTCCCAAAATGTGGCGTAGGTGCTGGAGATGTCGGAGTAGGTTGCAGAGGGAAAAAATTCTGCAGGGACGACCAACGGGTTGCCATACACCATTTCAGCTGCCAAGATATCCAGGGAGTCTTTAAAGGACTTCACAAACAATCATTATTACTGACAGCTTTTTCCATACTGTCATTATTATAGTTGGTGAGTCCATCATGCGGACCAAGAGTCAGTACCATTTTGGGTAGTCCTTGAAATCCAGTTTCAGTTATCAGTATGTGGGTGGGGTTTAAGTTAATTAGTGTTTGGTCCTCGGACTGTCAGTTATGTCAGTATCATCAGATATTGGAAGATTATTTGTTAGATGACAGTGGCCATAAGATTTCAGTAAATGAATGTCTAATGCAAATGCATCATCGCCAACGAACACATAAGGAAACCTATTACTGGTATTTGCTATTGCTGAGGGCGGTGGAATATTCAATTCAGAGTGCCTTAACTTTTGGCCAAATTTTGTGTACTACAGAACTCCACCATCCGAAACTCTTCCATTTTCTCCTATGTCAATCATGATAAACCCATAATTTGCATTGACAAGAGCCATTAAAACGATGCTGAAAAATCCTTTATAGTTATAAAACATTGATCCTGAATGGGCAGGCTTCACTATGGCGATGTGCTTACCATCTAAAGCACCGATGCAACTTCCAAAAATCCACTTTGATTCAAATGCAGATCCAATGTTTTCCATTCTTTAGGAGCACTCGGCGCTGTAAGGAAAATGACATAAAATTTAATTGTATTAATAATATGCCTAACGAGATATACACTCTGACACAGACCCAATTCTTAGCCTCCTTATTAATGCCATGCCAAACTAAATTTGTTGTCAGTAGCTGTGCAGTAGATTGACACTAAGGGATGTGAAGGGCCCTGAATGAAATCAAACACACTGGTTGTGGTCTAGCAGCACTGATGTCACAGAGGAGGGTGGCGGAGTTATTGATGGCAACGTCTTCAAAACGGAGGGATGCCCAGGATGTCCTAAATACTTGGTACTCTGGATGTTTTCGTTGGGCTTCTACCAAGGCGTTGTAATCTAATCCCAGGGGAATGGCCGCCAATGTGTTTCTTAGTAGGGCATCGGCAATGGGAGTAATTGTATTTAGCCACGGCGGAGAGATATCAATGTCAGACTGTCAAGTGAAGGCGTCCATCAAGGGCATGTGATCTATATGAACGATGAAGGGTATACCTTCTAAGAAGAAGCAAGAGTGACGGAGGCCAAATGCACCACAAGCAATTTGCGGTCGAAGGTAGAGTAGCCGGATTCAGGCTTGAACAGTTTTCTACTGACGAAGGCCAAAGGCAGGGCAAGCCATTGACCATCTGCTCAAGTATTGCACCAATAGCAATGTCGCTGGCATCAGTGGAGAAAAGGAGAGGGGTGTAGCACGGGAAAACTGAGAGCAGTATGGACTGATAGATCATTCTTTGGGTTCCAGAAGGCTGCTTCTTGAAGGGAATGCCACTTTAAGTCTTTTGGCTTCCCCTTGAGGTCGGTGCAGGGGAGGGGGGCAAGAGGGGTGACGATGACTGGCAGGAATTAGTGATAATAGTTGATCATGGCCAAAAATTCTTGCATTGCTTTAACGGTCGAGGACTTGGGGATGTTTTAAAAAACTGCTACCTTCTCAGGGAGTGGATGGATGCCTTCAGGAGTGAAACAGTGCCCTAAGAATGATACTTCGTTGGTAGTAAAGGTACACTTGTAATACCGGACTACAAGGCCATTCTGCTGTAGACTATCGAGATCAATGTGTAGGTGACGGAGGTGATCCTCTTCAGAGGAAGAGAACTCAAGTATGTTGTCCAAGTAACATACGCAGAAGGGGAGGTCCCCTAAGATGCCATCTATGAGATGTGGAAAAGAAGCCACACCATTATGAAAGCCAAAACCGGAGTAAATGATGGCGTATGTACTGAAGGGGGTAGTGATGGCGCTCTTGGAGGATATCTCTTGGGTTCATGGGTACCTGATAATACTCCTTCAAGGTCGAGTGTGGAAAAAAACCTTCACTTTGTGCAAGTAGAGTGTAAAGTCGGCAATATTCAGGAAAGAGTAGTGATCTGAGTCTTTCTGCATGTTCAGATGCTTGTAATCCCTACAAGGGTGCAGGGATCCATCTTTCTTCACGACAATGTTGAATAGCTGTCGTCTTTGTCAGGAGTGAAGGCATGGAAGGTGGTGAAGTGGCTGTTCATTAGGGCACCGACATCGGGGATGGCAGTGTGTACATTTTCGGGTAAGCGTCGTACCAAAGTGCACCAAGTAGGATCACCTACTGGTCATTTCCCAGAGGGCGAGTGAAGCCATTTGGTCACTCAACAGTTGTTGAGAGACCGGAAAAATCCTGGCTATACGGTTGTCTGGCAATGGTGTGTACAGCTCCAAGAGGTATGTTATGAGGGTGTCCTACAGTATTGGGGCGTCCCCTTGGTCACCAAGCCAATCAGAGATTTCTGGTTAAGTATCCTCGGGGATCTCCACAAGGACATAGTCTGCTTTGGTGTTTGAGTGAGTCACACCTTGATACGAAACAGAATCTCTTTGCGTATGATACCAGGCAAATGCCTCTCTACTGGCGAAGGACGGTAGTTTTCTGGATGTGGCGTGGAGAGAAGGGTCAGGGTAGCAGGGCGGCAACATCAAACAGTAAGGCACAGCAGTGAGGGGGAAGGCACCGGGAGCTGGTCCTCTGGCTGTCACTAATTGTGTGAGGTGGCTCTTAGGTTATAACAGAGAGGCGAAATGAATGCAAATAGACTTTATTGAACAGATACAAGCTTGCAGGCAAGAATGTTACAAAAATTCAACCAAACTAAAACACGAGCTAACAAGCTTAAATAGGTTGGTCTATTATCAGTGCGGCAAAGAGCAAGCGATAAAAGAAAAATTAATACCAGTACAATGTAAGAACGTGTATGAAACACGTGCTGTACACAACATCCCCCCCCCTCTCTCTCTCTCTCTCCCTCTCTCTCTCTCTCTCTCTCTCTCAAGTGATTCTTTGAAAACAGGATTCCATTAGATCACCTGAAGTTTACTCGGTAAACGAAACGCTGCTTTCACCAACTTTTTACAGGATTTCCTACCTGTATGTTTTGTCTCCTTTCATACGAATTTTCTTTACGTTGTTTTCAGACAACACTGAAAATTAGCTTTTTCGTGCAAAGGTAATAATAGTAGCTTGCCCAAGCTGATAATTTATTCCGGAGAAAAGTTTACTGAATGAGACCATATATGCAAACCTTCTTTTTCTCATTACGAATTTAGTTCATGTTTACGTCAACATGAAAGTTTACAGCAACGGCCGACCCAGCATTAAATGAGAAAAGCATTACTTTCAATAGAAATTCCAACTTCGACTTTCAAATTCTTTCCAAAGTTTTCCAATCAAAATGTTATGATAAAATTTCTTAGCTCTCTTGGAACGGAGAGAGAGAGAGAGAGAGAGAGAGAGAGAGAGAGAGAGAGAGAGAGAGAGAGATAGAGAGAGAGATTATGGAAGTCTTTAAGAGGATGCTCTGAGAATGGTGCCATAGAAATTGGGTCTATCACACCGGCGAGAGTTCACCTAAAGATTCCAGGAATGTGGTGGTCAGGATCTGGGAATCTGTAATTCCCAAGTTCCGGAATCTATAATGTCAGTCCTCCCAGACACTAAAGGTTTAGTAATGGGATAGTAAGGCACTAATATACCAGTTAAAATTAAAGAGTTCATATAACGGCAAATTCACGTCATGTATACAGTATATTCGAGGAGAAAATTAAAAATATTAATTTTAAAATTCCAACAAATAATGAAATTCACTGACTAGTAACTTGAATGTTCGTATTCTATGGTTAATAAACATATAAAATAAAGGTCTAGTAAAAGATTAATATATAACTTATTCTGTGTACCTTTTGAAATTGAATTTTGACAAAACATCGTGTTTTCAACTCGCTTACAACTGATAAACCGTTTTTACTCTTCACATAATTTATTATTTAATCATTAGGTGACACTGCTCAAAGAGTTAAATCTTATAACTTGTTGCTATGTAGCTAAAATATATTCTTAAATGTTTCTAAATAGGATCTTGGGAAGATAAAACAATGCACTGAAATGGGAAGATTTCAACGTAATGCAGGTTCTAAAATGTCTGCTTCCCAATAATCTCATGTTGGTATGCAGATCAACTATGTGGGTGCATGGGGAGGGGAAAGTAGGGAACTAGAGAGGATTTTCTAGGGATTTTACTTTCAAGACAAGTACGCACTAACCAAAATATAATTTTTAATTTGTATTTCCAGAACGCATCCGATATTTTATTCAACAATTTTTCAACAAGCAAAAATGTTTGCCTTTCTCGGTAGTGTAATTCCAAGAATCATCTGGCCTCGTTTACCATCCTCCAGTGTCAAAAAATTTTCCCCTACTCTGAACTGTATACCTAAGAGTTTAGTCAACAATCATCCAAAGCATATGACTTAGTTTTTTTTTCTGGGATGTACTTCAGAGAGTCACCTGGCTTTATTTAACAACATCCAAGTAGCAACAGACTTTAGCATTGTAGAAGGTTGTAAATGCCTCTAAACATGATGGAAAGTCGATTTCCAGAATTTTGCAATGTGGAAGCGCTGGGACCGGAGAGACCATTAAGTGACAAGGTAGCTGAAGAAAATCCGGAAGTTGCACAAAGAAGTAAAATCTAAGACCTTGGACGCCATGGCGGGAGAAAGGAAGCGGGCCGAAGGTTAAGTAGAGGACTACAATGGATTTGGAGATAGGGGCAAAAGGGAAACTCCAAGGACCTTTTAGCAATGCCAACAGTGCAGCGTCAAGTCAAGTGAGTTGAAAGCACTAAGAATTTACTGGGTGTTGATTGGATTGTTTTGGTTAACTGGATAATCTGGATTTATTATATTCTTTAATGCACATACTATTTTTTAGACGCAGCAAAATGTTAGGATAATAATCTTTTCTTTACATATGTCACGTTGTTATTTCTCAGTAAGTACCCTCCCAAATAGGAACCATTAACAACAGATTATTATTATTATTATTATCATTATCATTATTATTATTATTATTATTATTATTACTATTATTATTATTTTTTTTTTTTACATGAAACCCTATAAAGGCAATAATCTTAATGCCTAACCTATTCTTTAACACGATAGCCAATGAAACAGGTAAATTACCCAGCTTGCAACTCAAAGCAATAGAATAAAAAGGTGACGGTGAGCATTTCTAACAAATCCGAAGCAATACATGCGACTATGAAATGACGGAAGCTTACGATTTTTTCTGAAGAGTTTTGGGTCTTAGCGCAAAAAGACGACCCCAAAAGTATTAACGATCACGAATTTGCCGATATCCAAAGTGAACATCTGAAATTCTGTGGTCCATTTAGCGAGAAAGGCCTCAATATCCATGGGCAATGAAGCAAAGAACAAAGGATTTTTTTTTTTTTTAAATATCCATAATAGGGATAATGCAATGCTCTTATTTAAAGAGTATGAGGGAAACTAGGATAAAATATAAATAGGAAAATAGATCTTCATGAATAAGTTACATCCAGTATGCAGAGCAGAAATTATTTTAAAAAGGAAGTCGAGACTGGGCTGTTTAGTAGGCTAATTGGTTTTCATAATTAGCTATTAAAAAAAGGATTTCAATCAATCTTAAAACTGCATAATCATGTTCATGTATGGCAGCGATATTCTCAACATAGAATAATAAAGCCACCATAAAACTTAAAACTGATTTTTTTATAATTTGTAAATTTATGAGTAAAGAATGAGATAAATCCTAATGAAATAAATGGAAGGACCTCCAATCAGTCTAAAGTATAAACTAATCCTAAATTAATTTGACCAAACATTCAGTTTACAGATTGGATTTGAAACGTAATTCTCATTCATCATGAGACCTAAACTAAATAATGCGAAGAATAAAAAAAAAAGTGATGGACGTAAAATTTTTCCCATAAAACATATTGCATCTTTGTTAAAAATTATGACCGGATGTCGAAACAATATTTTTCGAAAAAAAAAAAAATGTAAAACTGGAAAGATCGAAGAAAAGGAGTTGTCATTTTAACTGCCAATGTCATTATCATAACATAAGAAAGGAGCACATAAAAATTACCCATTCCAAAGTCTCGAGATTTTAAAAGCTTACATAGAGCAATCTTGAGAAAACTACAGCAAATAACGAAAATGAACAATATAACTCCATAAAACAAAATAACATACCAAAACACGATTTCTATAGAATCGATATTCACATTAAATTATAGTCAAGTTTCTAAGACCATCCACAATAAGAAATCTTCAACACCAACAAGTTCCAAAGCTAATACATAAAGGAATGATTTGAGATAACAGCTTACACCTAAAAGAACGATCTCAGATAGACCAACTTACATTATAGAAGGCCCAGGAAGGAACAAAGAGCATGTCCATCTAACCAAGGTGCTCAGCAAACAAAGTTTGAATTAATTGAGGACGGAAATTGAAATATCAAGTAACTACCGCTCCAAGAGAAGCTAATTAAGACCTTGTTACTTTATTGATACAAAATTATAACGCCAAATATGCATTCTGTAATCCACGGTCCCTGTAAACATATCCTTGATAGCTTATAAGGAATATCAAACAAAAACTCGTCAAACCAATTCTGCATCCCACGCGCTACGAACATAATTATTAGTACTTTTTCTACTCATCTTTTTTTTTCTTCTTTTTTCATTTAAATTCATATTTTTAACGATTGTAGGTGACTTTTAAAAAGCTTAACCAAAGGACAATACTCTTCTTTTCCTTGTAAACATAAACTTGGACATGGACACTCCACCTTATACTTACTTATTCATGCACTCCATTACTTTACATCAAATCTTATTTTCATTCGATTTTTTCCCGATAAACTACAAATCTTGATTGTGTGCCAATAAAAAGACAAACTCAAAGCATTGCATTATCTATAATAACCATAGACTGGATAAAATATTGAATATTCAAGTTAAAGGTAATGGGATTAAATGCATTTTTTAAAAGAAACCTTATATCACATTTTAATTACTAGTAAAGGTGAAGACACACATGAAAAGGAAAATGTGGCGCCTGTTAACATTTTCTATCACGAAAAGTAATCCCTAACACTTATTTACTATATTCAATGGCGAAATTTTGGAGAGCCGTATAAATTGGTACCTCTTAAAAAAAAAATCAAAGAAAAATATTAAAACTACCCCACAGACATGATTGGATATTGAAAATATCTCTCTCTCTCTCTCTCTCTCTCTCTCTCTCTCTCTCTCTCTCTCTCTCTCTCTCTCTCTCTCTCTCTCTCTCTATATATATATATATATATAAATTTTCACATGTATATCTTGTGGAAATAGTGTTAATTTTATTTATAAGGGATAACATTAGCACACACTTCTACTGACAGCTCTGTTATCCATAACTAGATAATTGGATACAGAACGGATTTATAAATTTGGGTGATATGGTCCGGAGCTGGGTCTGGGAGGCCGTTCTAAATTAAATGACAGTTTCCTTGTAGAGCCGACCCCACTCTCTCTCTCTCTCTCTCTCTCTCTCTCTCTCTCTCTCTCTCTCTCTCTCTCTCTCTCTCTCTCTCTCTCTCTCTCCGTTTCATAAAACTGTTACCATCTGGGAAACTATTAAGTGTTATATAAATAATACTTGGAATGATGTTTATATTATATCCGCTACATTCCCGACAGCTCCTCCTTTTATCACTTCTGCTCTTCCTCACCTTCTTCTCCTCTCCATCCTCTTATTCCCCTTCTCCAAAGGAAAAGAAAAGGAAAAATTGGAAGTCTTACAAACTTGGCCCTTTTCTTGCTGACTCTGCACGAGAATAAATCAGTAGAGATAAAGTTTTGGGAAGCATGAGGGAACAGTAAATGAGCGGTCAAATTGATAATTTTCTCCCCTTCTCTTATTCTATGTATTACCTTCTTTCTTCACACTGACGTTTGAATTATTATTTACTTCATCTTTCCTTTCACCAACGATATTTCTCTTTTCATTAAATAGTTGTTTTGTGTTTTTGATAAAAGTACAATTTGATAATAGACCATGAAAATAGCAATGATCATAATAAACCATTTTGGGAATAATAACAATGTTAATGGATATCACATTGGCAAACATGTCCAACAGCAGGTAAAAACTCACTGCCCTCTATATTCCCTTGTTTTTTTATATCATAACAGTAATAGTTTTAAATGTAAAGCTGATTAACGTTTTGATTTATACTTTCATTACTTTAGAAACAAAACTAAAACGTTAGAATACATGAATGAAATTCAACTCAATGTATTAAATCAGTCTAGAAAATAATACTAAGGTATGTCTATAAGTATCATTTGGGAAATTATATAAAAATACTGTACTCCTAAGATTTACCCAAGGCCTTCCTATGAGAAGAATCATATAAAGAAAAAGTGTAACTATTATATTTAAAGCTATAATACGGTTCAATTCAGAATGTTATGTGACTAATTGAATAAAGAAGCATGAATGTGTATTTATACGTGATTATCTACTAAACTATTAAAACATTGTTTGAACACGGTTCATCAGCTATCTAGTATCTAATTGACAATATACTTGAGTCATATTTCAGCATAAGACTTGTCCTCAAAAGTAATTTTTGATATATATACTATATATATATATATATATATATATATATATATATATATATATATATATATATATATATGTATAGATGTACATATATATATATACATATATATATATATATATATATATATATATATATATATACATATATATATACATATATATATATATATACATATATATACATATATATATATATATATATATATATATATATATAGATATATACACACACACATATATATATATATATACATATATATACATATATATACATATATATATAGATATATACCTATAGATATATATACATATATATATATACATATATATATATATACATATATATATATATATATATATATATATATACATATATATATATACATATATATATGTATATATATACATATATATACATATATATATATATATATATATATATATATATATATACATTCATATATATATATACAGACATATATATATACATATATATACAGTATATATACACACACACATATATATATATATATATATATATATATATATATATATATACAGTATATATACATATATATAAATATATATATATATTTATATACATATATATATATTTATATATATTTATATATATATATATATATATATATATATATATATATTGTTGTACCACCCGTGTGTCACACGATAGTCATAGTAACGACATTTCTCTTTTTTGTATATATTATCCTTTGTATCTTAGCTCTCCCCTCGCACTGACAGAAATATTTTCTAACCTGTCTGCATACTCCATTGTTAACTGTTAACAGAACCGGTTGCCGGTTTGCCAAGAAATAGCAGGTCTGTATTTTGTGACATTCTTACCGGGATCTAGTGTGTATACTGTATATACTCGATGTGTCGTAATAAAGTCACTCAGTTGCTTTCATCTCGCCCTTGAGTCACAACCTACTCTTGCCCCGCCAGATATATATATATATATATATATATATATATATATATATATATATATATTCATATATATATATATATATATATATATATATAAAAAGTATATATATATATATATATTTATATATATATATATATATATTCATATATATATATATATATATATATATATATATATATATTCATATATATATATATATATATATATATATATATATATATTTATATATATATAAATATTATATGTGGATATATACAACAAAACCTATACAACTATACAGTATACCTACTAAAAAAAATACTTTTAGTTAAGCAATACAATAGAGGCACTCCCAACTGCGTGATGAAATGGAAGCAAGTAAAGAGGCAATGGACAGTAATTTGTATTGGAATCTGCACAAAAGATTACTGGAAAAGATAAAACAAAATCACCAAAAACTATTAGAAAAAAGCAAAGATCTAATAAAAAAAGATTGGAAACATGTGTAATATCCAAGGGAGGTGAAACAGAATTAGGAGAACAATCCAAAACAACAAATAAACCAAAACTCAAGATATTTATAAACACAATTAGACCAAAATTGATTAACCACTAAAGAAAGGAAGAAGCATCAAATTAATGAAAAGAAGACTTGGAATATGGCGCCAAGAGATGTTTGCTTGAAAGGATGATAATGACAATATTATAGAGAAAATAGATAAGAATGATAAAGATTGCAGAGTATTTTTAATACAATGCTATACAATACTGGTATAAGAAATAACTTTGTTAATAGAAATAACGAAACACATGTTACCAAACGTAACAGTTGGAGAAATAGACAGTATTAAATGCAATTAAAAGATATAAAGCAGCAGGAGAAGATGGAATAACAATTGATTTAATAATAGATGTAGGAGATTTCATAGTAATGAAACTCACTGAACTTTACAGAAAATGTCTGCAACAATGCTCTATACCTACAGCTTGAAAAACTTTATCATACGAATTCACAAAAAAAGGATACACAAAAGGACTTAGAATTTACCTCCAGTAAGTTTACTTTGAGTAATATATAAAATATTTACAAAAATCATATTGGGCCGAATAAAAAGACAGCCAGACTATATTGAACCAAGAGACAGACATGCTTTAGAAGCGGGTATACAACAACTGACCATATCCATGTAATTAATCAGGAAATGAAGAAATCAAGAGAGTTTGACAAACCACAATGTATGGAATTTAAACTATGAAAAGCTTTTAATTGTGTCAAAACTTCAGCAGTAATGAAACCCCTTCAACGACAAGGAACAAATGAATCTTAGAACACTTGAAGATATCTATACGGGATAGTGAAGAAATTCTGATTGGGAAAAGAGTTAAACAGGGAGACCCCATCACTCCTAAATTATTCTCAGCGGGCCAAGAAGTTTTTAATAATTTGGATTGGGGAAATTCAGAAATTAATATTGATGAGGAAGACCTTAACAACCTAAGATTTATAGATGACATGCAGTAGTTCTATTCAGTGAATCAAGGGAAGAATTGCAAAATATGATAGAAATTTGAAGGGAGAAAGGAAATGTAGGATAATAGTCAATGAAATTACAGACAACAAATAAGATAATAGACAAACTGTATGGAAGGACATGCTGAGGCCCATGTTATGCAGTGGACCAATAACGGATGATTATGTGTGTGTGTATATATATATATATATATATATATATATATATATATATATATATATATATATATATATATATATCCTCTTATATATATGGAAGTTCCAAACCAGTTAAAGTTAAAGCCGAATTTTTTGAATGTAATTATTGATTTGATCTATATTAAAAGATTCTAACCCAACAGCAATAGGTCAATGACCCCAAAGAATACTTAAACTAAATGTCTCTCAGAATATTTGTTTTCACTTTTGGAGGGAGGAGGGATATTAATATGAAGGCCCAATGCAATAACAACATATCTGCAACCCAGTCGACCTACGAAATTTCGATTGCTTTTTCAACCTTGCCTCGTATAGAATATGAATTATAACCCCTCTTGTCTAAACTTTTTATTAATATCACCAATGGTAAGCTTTTACCTTTTTCCATAATCATTACCACATAATTCTCGCCCTTTTAACTCTCCATAACCATATATGCCAGCAGAAAACTTCCCTCAACTGCTTCCGCTCCCCTATTCACATTCATAAAACCGCACTTCACGACCGAATCACGAATAAAAAAACCCATTAATTTGTCAAATTTTTCCTCCTGGTAACTTCTCTCTTAAGGCATCGGGAGTCTCTTCGTACAGGTTCTCCCAAATTACCATCACATATATTTGATCAAATTCCCTATAAAATACAACACCATCATTTCTCCATTGAAAGTGTAGCACACATTGTACCATCTTCCTGTATCTCCCTTACCTTAACATTCACTTTCAAATATACCTTGTAACCATTTTAACACTTTCAAAAGTCCGAGTTTTTATTACCACCTGTCAATGTATCATCTCATACAGGCGATCTCCAATTTCTGTCACAGAAATCTTTTTGAACCAACACAAATAAGATGGTATGGATGAAACAAGATGTTTCTCAAAACTTTGAAGGTTACATAAGCAGTGTACATTTCTTAGTACTCTCGAGCCTTACTGTGACCCACTAGTGTTGACATTTAATTCATAATGCAGCAGTAACGATGGTCAACAACTATCTTGCCAATTAAAAGCTGAGCATTCATTAACATATCAATAATAAAAACAGGTGTCATTATAAGAACTCAAATGACGTTTGAATATAATGAATTAATACCAAGTCAAAATAATCAGAAATATTTTTCGATGCGGAACCACTGAATAACAAAGTAAAGTACATGTAATGCCACGAAGATATTCGATGTAAATTCACGAGAGAACGAACAAACTACCCGGCATTTCAAATATTATTACCGGCACTATTAAAAATTTTCACCCTCCCATTTACTTGTTTTTTTTTTTTCACTGAACAAGTTTTCCCATTAAACAAGTTTAGTCCCCAATCCCGAATTCCATTTTCCCTTTTCCTTAACTCATTCGACGCTAGAGGGTTCTCTAAAGGATATACGGATGAGAAGGCTGAAGCTCCTGACACTCCAATGAGACCCCACCCCCCTTCGCCACCCCCAAACCCCCCCCCCCCCCCTCTTGACCTCGATTTTCGATGGGTAAGAGCTCCTAGGGCTCCTTAGAGCGAAAACCTTGGAGCGAGCTCTTTCTAAGAAGAGCCAAGGTAGTGCCACGCAATTTTTCGAAAGAGGGGATGAAGCATTATATATAATGGGGGATACCCATCGCATCGTGAAGAATTCGACTTCTTTTTCAATATTTACTCTCAAAATTCTATGACAAAAAACTCATCCTGGGTACGACAAGATATATTCTCTCTCTCTCTCTCTCTCTCTCTCTCTCTCTCTCTCTCTCTCTCTCTCTCTCTCTCTCTCTCTCTCTCTCTCTCTCTCTCATGTGTGACTGATATTTACAGGTGTACTTACCAGGTTGTGGACATTGGTGGCAGTGAGAAGGAACAGCACAAACTATTAAAAGACTTTTAAAGGAGTTTCCTAAAGGAGAAACCTACGGATAATAATGGGAAACTTTAAGGTTATGATGGTTAATGAAAACAAAAGAAGATTGAATAAAGAAGGTTAGTGATAGTTCATAGTGTTTAGTATTAAATATAACCTATGGTAAGGTGAGAGAAGATAGTCATATGCAGGGTTTAAACTCAAGCATTTGCCATGTGGCCATTACCTTAAATGATGCTGCCTTTTATTTTAGATTACCTTAGACCTTTTTCCAATTTCCTTAAATGTTCATCTAGTAAAACGGAAATTACCTTATATTGACCTTGTAACCATGAAAATTACCTCAAACTAAGGTAATTACCTTAAAAGTTTAAATTTTCTGTAGAAATCTAGGTGGGGATGTATGAGAGGATGGTGGAACCAACTTCCTCATATGGATATTAAGAAAGAAAATTAATGTATAAGAAATGTATATGTAGTGTGAGAGGAATTAATAACGTAGGATATATGGAGATTTCTAGATAGTTGTTCACAAGGTTAGCAAGGGGATATAATGGAAAAGCGATTTTTTAGGTAATTCCACTACGTGGAAAGAATGGGTACTTATCGTTAGTGAAAATTAAGTAAAATTAGGAAATTGTAGAATAGAAGCTCTGGAAAGGTTTTGTTAGACGGACAGTATTGGAAAGGAAGGGGGTTAATATATAAGAAAGGCAGGTGTGTGTCCAAGATAAAGATGGGAACTGCAGTGAGTATAGGAGGAAGAATGCACAGCTAATGAGCCGTTTGTATAGGTGCACCAAGCAAGTAATGAATTGGACATTTGACTTCAAAGATGTTCAACAGTTAAATAATGACACTAATAATGACTTTTTGCGA
>NC_090729.1:1046730-1052298 GCF_036898095.1 Palaemon carinicauda
TGAAGGTCCCATAAAGGCGAGGAACCACAAAATGGATGAATGATTCATATATGAATCAAGGACCCATATAAGGATGATAGACCTAAAATACGAATGAAGCACCCGTATATGGATTTCAGACCTGTGGAAGAAAAACCTAAATAAGATGGAAAACTCAAATATGGATGAAGCAGACTTTTATGGATGAATAATGTATATACGTGGAAGGAAGGTAGGTCCAAATATGGATCTAAAGAAAGTTATATTTGACAAAACTGATTCTTAACTTTATCCAGCCATAGAAATAAAAAAGATAAAAGCGGACAAATAAATAGATAGTTAAACAAATATAAATATATATAAAAGGATAATTGAATAAAACACGAAAAATAAATAGACAAATCAACTGATAATGGCCCCAAAATAAATTTCTTCCATGTTTCCCCTTTTTTCCACGACGGCAGACTGAAAGCACCAATATATATATTATATAGGAGAGGGAGGGGAGGAGATGGCAAGCAATGGTGGTTTTAGGGGTGTAGGGTGTAGGGTGGAGTCGGATATGTCGTGTGGGGGGTGGGGGGGGGGGTGGGGGGGGGGGGTGTTAAGGGAGTGCTGGTGGAAGCTTGGCTGCCATCCAGCCCTTTTCTACCACCGAAAACCCCAGCAACGTTAGTAACTTTTTTTTTTTTTGCAGTGCTTTTGTTCATTAAACGTGTGATATATGAAAGGAGTTACATGAGAGAGAGAGAGAGAGAGAGAGAGAGAGAGAGAGAGAGAGAGAACAAAAGTAAATCTTCGGAAAAAGGGAGTATAGAGCAAATAAAATGGAAATTAAATACATAAAAATATTAACACGAGAGAATAAATCTTACTGAAAAGAGAAATAATGAAGAAATAAATAATTGGAAGCATGAAAGATATTTACAGAGAGAGAGAGAGAGAGAGAGAGAGAGAGAGAGAGAGAGAACAAAAGTAAATCTTAGGGAAAAGAGAGAAAAGAACAAATAAAAAGGAAACTAAATACATGAAAATATTAACGAGAGAGAGAGAGAGAGAGAGAGAGAGAGAGAGAGAGCAAAAGTAAATCTTAAGGAAAGAGAGTAAAAAACAAATAAAAACGAAATTAAATACATGAAAATATTGACGAGAGAGAGAGAGAGAGAGAGAGAGAGAGATGAATCCGACTACATAGTAACAGGTTTAGTTTCTTAAGCCTGGTACCCATCAGTTAAGCCTCTTCTTAAGTGCTTCTATTATATCCTCCAAGGGCTCTAAAGACAACGCTCGCCGAGATTGGCTCTCAATCCTACATGGTCATCACATCCACATCACCGCCATCTTCTTCACCACCATCATCACCATCTGACCTTTTTTATCTTCTATTCAAGTCTTTACATTCTCCATCAACGTTTGTTTTCCATGCCGGCGTGACCTGGCCTCATCATCCAAACTGGTGCAACTCATTTTTTTAAAGTTCACTTCACTGCCAAAAGAATGCTTAGCCGGATTCATTGATTCTATTTAAAAAAAAAAAAGTATATATATATATATATATGTATATATATATATATATATATATGTATATATATATAAATATAAGGTAAATATATCTATCTATATATATATATATATATATATATATATATTAATAATTTACTCATGCACTGTATATAATTTCTTTCATTTAATGAATATATTGGGGAAAATTAGCTTTTATCTTTAATCTAATTCTCGCGAGATAATGAGTCGATAGTACTTTTTTTAAGATGATAAAATCTTATGGAATTTGGATTCAACCTATAGAAGTAAAGATAGATATATTATTGATTTTTATAAACAATCTTTTTTTTTTTTTTGAGGGGGGGGTCATCATTCTTCTTCACTTTACGTCACCGAAATACATTTTTCCTCCTTTTTTAAAAGATTCTAGTATCTATTTTCTCTGTTTTAGTTTATATATTGACCTTACGTCTCTTTAAATTGATCATTGTTTTCTCTTTCAGAGATTTTCTCAATGTTTTCCCGAATCGCTGTGAAAACAGACCATGCACGTATGATGCATCACAAAATTCTTAGTTGAACAAGAATAATTCCACTTAACATAATTAACTAATGATGCATTTCGTGTTACGCCCTTTACTATCGTAGCAAATTGTCAGACAGGACACGCCTATGAAGATACCACACTGTCAAAACATATTTTCCCAGATACCTTAATTAACAAGGGTCTAGTGAGAAGGATAGGGACATAACATCTTTGCTTAAAAATGTGGTTAACAATGATGAAGAAATGTTCATATTTTTTATGACAATATTTTTCAGCTCTCACAAGCATATGGATGGTATTATTATAGTTTTTCATTCATACGTTTCACTTTAGTAAATACTTATGCTATCTACTTAAAAGTGGTCCTAACTTAACGTGGATGGGTGTTACGAATTAACGCCCATATGACCAAAGTTCAAGGTGGTACAGTTTGTAAATATCTAAAAATAAAACTGCGACAATAATATGGCTAAAAAGTAGTAGAAAAAAACTTCATCTTATGATGTTGCGAAGTATTCTCCGACATTGTTAATTACCGTAGGTGGCAGAGTATAATAAATGACATCTAAGGTAGTTACATTTAAAAACGCTTAAAAGCAAAGTACAGTTTTTCTTGACACTAAAAACCAATTCAAGGAAGCGATCATGGTAAAAGTATCACCACAAGTAAGTAGTTGATTATTATTAATTGTTGTTGTTGTTGCTGTTGTTATTAACATCGACCCCACATAAAAGTGGGAAAAGATGCAGACAAAGAGGAATTATTGTTATTATTATTATTATTATTATTATTATTATTATTATTATTATTATTATTATTATCATCTTTAAATTGTATTATTATTATTATTATTATTATTATTATTATTATTATTATTATTATCATCATCTTTAAATTGGATTATTATCATCATCATTATTATTATTATTATTATTATTATTATTATTATTATTATTATTATTATTATTATTATTAGCCAGGTTACAAGCCTAGTAGGAAAAGCAGGATGCTATAAGACCATGGGCTCCAACGGGGAAATATAGCCCAGCTAGGAAAGAAAATAAGGAAACAGAATAGTGTGCACGGGTCAATGGTAAAATCCTTTTAAAATATATCTAATTGCAACTAGAATATTTCATCTTTATTTGTTATGTCCAGAATGTGAATTGAACTCTGACTCTACCGAATAAACGCAACCTTTTCATAACAACAATAAATTGCTAACGGTAATACTTGAAACCTATATCAAGTTAGAAAACATGAATATTGGAAATTTAGCTATCGTCAAAATGATGGATGAAAAACTTTAATAATGTCAACCGCATATACATACATACATACATACATACATACATATATATATATATATATATATATATGTATATATATAATCACAACCTCCAATTATTAATTAAACATTCTGGTTTAAAGTTTTAAATGCCACTCATGAATGGCAGAGGCAAGAGACAGTGATATTTCTCCACCAACCAGGACAATGCCCTAGAGACTGATCATATATATATATATATATATATATAATATATATATATATATATATATATACATATATATATATATATATATATATGTATATACCCGGTAAAACAATTATTCCAATGACATATTTATATAAAAGTCAACTTTTATCCGATTTAAAAAAAAAACTGTTAAAACCGGTATATTTAAAAAAAGAAATAATTTTTCCGCCTTCTCAAAATACCTTAGGAAAGAGAACAAATATTTACACTAACTTGCCATCGCCGTTTTCTCCTGTCACCTCACAGGCCCAACACAAGAATATAAATCTTCAACAAATTAAAACTTTTAAATTTAGCAGATTCGTAACCTGAAAATACCTTTGTCATTCAAACATGCAACTCATTTTAAAATTACGTGCTATTGTTTTCATTACAAATTTACCTCTAAGCAACGCACCAGCATTCATTATTCTTGACTTTTACAAACAATTGCAATAGTAAGACTTTTACGATTTTCAGCGATCACTAACCTAAGGAAATATTTAAATTCTTCCAATCAACAATGTTCTGAGTATTTTATTTTGAGTATTTCATTTTGAGTATTTTATTACAGTATGGCCTTCAGCTGCTGACTCTTAACTTAATTTCTTAGGCAAAAGTTTCTGGTATTTTAAATTCTTTATCCCTGATTTGGATATTAATCTCTGACACCATCGTTCAGTTTATTTCCTTATGCATGTTGTTCATAATACTGACTAGCCTTTGGAGTCAAATTTTCCCAGATGTACCCTTATGTATCATATTTTCTTTTTTTTTTTTTTTGAGGCAGATTTTCACAAACTCGCAAGGGTGCCCTTTTAGCTCGGAAAAGTTTCCCAATAACTGACTGGTCGGAAGTATTTTTATCTGAATGGCATCATTGTTTTCAAATAATTACCGAGTAATGTGAATCGTAACTTATTTACTAACATAAATTTCTCCTTCAGATATTATATGAAAACAATGATGCTATGCAGACAAAAATACTTCCAACCAATCTGCTATTAGGAAACTTTTCCCAGCTAAAAGGGCATCCCCGTGAGTCGTTGCAAAACTGCCTCATTAAAAAACATTGAGTATAGTGCTAGGCACGCATTTGAATCAGCCGAACTTCAGAAGTTCACATGTTTTACCATCCCAGTTGGAATCATTGGGCTTGTAGCATCACGGTCTTCCAACAAGAGTTGTATCTTAGCTAGTTATAATAATAAGTTCAAAAACTCTCAGGAAGAGAAGCTTCCTTAAGGGAATAAAAATGATCAAGCTGTTGTTGATGCTACTGAGGGAAATTTCGTTGTCCGGGATTGATTTCTAGAAAGATCTCTCTCTCTCTCTCTCTCTCTCTCTCTCTCTCTCTCTCTCTCTAACCGTTCCTACTGCAGTAATTACATGTCATGTCAAAATAATACTTCTAAATTCATTCTACCCAGAAATAATATAACAAATTCTCTATCATTTTCTGTCCGTCTTTCTCTTAATTATAATTACCAGCAATGCGAGACATGATATTATCATTATGAAAAAAATAATACAAACAATTCAAAAATAAATTTCCCCTCCCCATTTTTTTTCATTCTGAGAGCGAGCGAGTGGAAGATAGAGATGCAGACTGACGACAGTTCCATGAAAAAAAAAATGATCGATTTGTCAATATAGGCGTGATATAACTGCATAAACATCACGTTAACTATAACGAGCGTAATGAGAGGGATGGGGTTGTACAGTATAGAGATGAGGGGAATTTGGGTACAGGGTTAGGGAGGAGAGTGGGCTGGTCACCCGATGCAGGTGGTATTTTGGACATAACCGAAGCACGAAGGGGTACAGCAGATAATTGGAAATAAGGGAATAGAGAGAATAAATAATCTGACAAAAAAAAAAAAAAAAAAACCAGCATACTGATTAACCAAACAAGTTCAGCGACAAGGTACGTAGTAATCTATCGTCCGCTTGCCACTCTATCTATCGTCCATTTTTTGACCTACACAAATAGCATGAGGATATTAATCAAGGGATGTAAT
>NC_090729.1:1055298-1060298 GCF_036898095.1 Palaemon carinicauda
GTGATTGGCGAGATACGAATTCGGGAAAGAAAAAGGGGAGCCGCTCCCAAGGCTTCCCTATCCCCCGATTCGTATGCGTGCCTGGCACCAATCCTGGCGCCATCTGTATTCCTTTTTGCGTAGCTTAACAACTCGGTGTTTTTTCCTGTTTTTCTCGCAAATCTTGGATTTATTCGACTTTTCATGGCTTCTCCGTCTTCGTCGGCCTCTGATAAGTTGAGTATAGTGTCTTTTATGTATAAATGTAGGCTCTTGGTAAAATTTTGAGTGATTAATAGGATTAATCTTTGATACAAGAGCCGTAGCCTACCAGAGGCGTCTTGGACGCTGTCGCTCGCTAGGTATAAATTAGTTAGTCAGAGCGACATTTCTGGTTGTTTTGCTTTAATAAATCTTAGCTATTTAGCATTACATAGGATTTCCTTTCATGCTTAGTATTATTTGGCGAAGTATTCGCCATTCTGGCCTACGCTAGGCCATGTAGCCTAGTCGTTTGGTCCTAGTACTTCATGCATGATTATGGTTTTTCCGAGTGTAATTAAAATTTTATTGAAGCTTTAGGCTATATTTTATACATTTTAGACTGTGTGGAATATTTCCAAGATAGTATACGAGTGAGTTTCGGTGAATTAGGTAATCAATTCTCTTGGTGCCTAGGCTAGTTGCTTATGGAGCCTTAGTATACTTTATCATACTCCCCGGTTGCTTTCTTTTCTTCGGCGAAGGTATGCAATCCCTTTCCCTCTGTTTAAGCCTTGGGCTTATCCCTAAGTGGTTTTTTCCGAATTTATTTTCGATAAAACTATACTAGGGTGTTACTGTACCTTCCTGTTCCTGTAGTTATGGTTCAAGAGGGACAGAACAACAGAGTTTTTAGTCTGAGTCTGTGTTGTCTGGCTTGGGGCTGAGTCCCCCCTCGCTGACCTAACACATACAAAGGGAGCTTAGCTCCCTTAGGTCACTACCGAAGGTTTCTGTGGATATGATTCCTTCTTTTATGATCTACCAGACTAGTCCTTGTTGCTGTTCTCGGGGGAGGATAAGTTCTTCCCTTGGGAGTAGCAACGCCTTCCTTGCTTTGGTGCTCTGGAAGCTGGCAAGTATTGCTGGCCTTTCCCCTTAGATCTCCCTTAGGCTAAGATAAGTTTCTTGGCTGCGGGTGATCTGTCACTAAAGCAAGGTTGGCAGGACCCTCTTGTCCCTTCCCCCTCTTTCTTCGTAATGGCCGAGCCATTACTGTACTGTACGTCGTTCTACATCTGGACCCAGTATAGGTTAGGATGTGGAATTGACTCAGCCCCTTGCCGGCCGGCAGAGCTGCTGGCCGGCAAGGGTCTTATGTTTTCGAGTGCTGCCCGGACCTCTCTTGGTCCCTCATCCATGCCTGCCGGCAGAGCCGGACGGCATTGGTCAAGGAAGCCTGAATTAGTTTCCCCCCCTCCTTATATGCACTCTTTCGGTTGCTGGGCCTGGAGGTTGTGTACACTCTTATCCCGGCATCCATTCTATTTTTCTTCTAGTGCTGTACCTGTCCCGGCTGCCGGCCTATGAGGCCGGCAGCCGGGCAGGTGTAGTCCTCTGGTTCTTTTGCTGCCAGCTGGCATCGGTCTTGTACCTTTGCCGGCCGGCTTATGTCAGCCCTTGTCTGCCGGTCACCAAGAGTGTGGCCGGCAGCTGGGTACTACCTTGTGTAGTTGCTGGCCGGCAGCCATTGCCGGCCAACACTGGCTTTTACCGGCCGGCAGTTGCTGCTGACCGGCACAGGCATTTGAACCAGAGTGCTGCCGCCCTATAGCTGTTAAATAGTATACTTTAAAGCTAGTTGTGGTGTGTGCCGGCCGGCAAAGGCAGGCCGGCACACATCCCCCTATACTGTACTAGTATTCTTCAGTATAACATATACAGTAAGAAGAAAACTATGGTAAGGGTTTTGGTACAGCACTGTGTCTTCTAACACTATTGTTTTTTCTTGCACATCCCTTTTCTGTTGCCCTACAGATAGGAAGCCGAGTTCTTCCCTGTCTATTATCCAGGATTTGAAAATCATTGCTTAGGTGTGAGCTCCACCTGTTTCCTCTGGAAACCTTGCATTGGTTACTTTAGAAGAGATAAACCATTTTGATTTTATTATCTGGAAGGCTGCAACAATGGGTTGTGAGGGAAACACAAATGTGTGTCTTTCCTTTCTGAATTGTTATGCTATACTATGCATATCCAGTGATACATAGTTCACTTGATACTCATGGAAATTTCTTCTCTTTACAGAAGGACACTCCGAAGTGGGGAAGTGCTTTCTGCAATGTCAGCAGCAAGAACCTCTGCGGACATGAGTTTTGTAGGAGACACGCAGCATACGCTGTCTCCAAGGATGATCTCCGGTATTGGGACCCTCAGGTATGTACTGTGTGCACTAACCTGATTACTGAGACATTTAAATAGCTAGGAAGAAGCTTCGTACCTGGGTAAGGGGCTTCCAAAAGAACACTTCTGGCCCTTATCTTCCAAGTGAGAAGATGAGGGCGTATCCTTTCCCTAAGGCATCAGCTGATGCAGTGATTCCCCAGCCTCAAGAGGAGATCCCCTAAGTTCAGATCCAGGTGGATGCTGAAGTCGCGGTCGCGATGCAAGACATCCAGCTAGATGACAGGATGTCTGATGTGGACGGGTGTCAGGAGGAAGACCTCCTGGCAGAAGCCCAGGATGAAGTTCAAGCCCCTCTACATCGGCCGGTCTCCCAGTAGAGCTGGGACAGGCCCTCTCTTCTATTGTTGGAATGATCCAACAAATGCAGAAGGAGAATCAGGAGAAGGCGGCTGCAATGGAACTGCGAATGCAGTGCCTTGCAGAATCACATGGGCCCCAGAAAAAGCTCAATGTAAAAGACCTTCCCTTGTGCTCAGATGGTAACCCATGGAAGTATGCTGAGCACATGCCGATGACGACTGGAAAGATCGTCATCTCGGATAAGCTGGGCTCAGTTCCCCTGGAGGGTGGAATTCTGGCCCAGCAAGGCATCATATCCGGACTGTTATGTCCGGCTGAGGAAGGAACCAGCTTCAAAGGAGGAGACAGAGCCGAAGGAGGTCATAGTGATGGACCATGCTAAGGCTCAAGCTCTACTTTCATCCTCGATGAAAGAGAGGGGCTTCTCTAACTCAAAGGTAGCCGCATTGAATAGGAAGCTCCCTTCCTTTGTGCCCTCGCCTACTAGAGCCTTCCCCTTTTTACAGAAAGTGTTTCTGGCTGTACTAAAAGCAATCGAGGCCGGCAAGTCTTGCCCCTCCCTAGAGGTGTGTAAACCCTTGTCGCTGGCCCTGCCTATGGACCACAAAGACTGGAAGGACGTCCATCTTACGTTCTCAGTGGGAAAGTTGGAGGCTGATATTGCCGGACGTCAGTTCGGCAAGGACCTCCCTAAGCTGTGTGACTTTCTTTTGCGAAGTGAGTTCGATACAAAAGAAAGACTGACTGCCACAATGTCTCTTCAGACTACTCTCGAGACGATGGCAAGTGACCCCAAGGTCCATGAAATGTTCATGGTAGTGGCCAAGTCTCATCTGCCCACAGTGACGAAGGACCTTTATGGCTTCGTCAAGGCAAGGAGAGCTTGTAGGGAGTTCGTGTTTACCTCGGCTACGGTGAGGCACGAGCCAAAGAAACTAATCTCCTCCAACATTTGGGGAAAAGACCTTTTCCCTACCGACTTGGTCAAAGAAGTTGTTGATAAGGCCGCCTTGGAGAATAGAAACCTTCTCCAGAAGTGGGGCCTGGCTATCAAAAAGAAAGTCTTCCCCGGATGAGGGTCCTCAACCAAAGAGGAAGACTATGAGGACTAGGCTACCGTCTCGGCCAGCCAAGCCTCTTAGACAGCAACAGCAACTGCAATTGCCATTGCCCCCAGTGCCCCAGATCGTGGCACAAACCCCGACCACCTTTCAGTGGGTACCCCAGGCCGTGTCGACACAGTCCACGGCATTCACCCCAGCGTTCGAAGGGCAGTCTACTTCCTTTCGAGCAAAGCCTAGAGGAGCAGCCAGAGGCTCGTCTAGACGCCCCTCAAGGGGAAGGGGATTCAGGGGTGGTCGTGGTCAGGAAGGCAAGACCTCAGGACGGCAGTCCAAGTGAGGTGATACCGGTAGGAGGGAGACTTCTGAAATTTCGGGATCGGTGGACCTTCGATCCCTGGGCCCACAGCCTACTCAAGAATGGACTGGGCGGGAGCTGGTACAGCACTCCACCCCCGTGCCTTCGGTTTTTCCAACACTCCACCCCCGTTATGGAGGAGTACGTTCAAGAACTGTTGGAGAAAAAAGGTGATCCGAAGGGTGAAGCCCATCAATTTCTAAGGGAGGCTTTTTTGTGTTCCCAAGAAAGACTCGGAAAAGCTCAGAGTCATTCTGGACTTGTCGCCACTCAACAAGTTCATAGTGAATTGCAAATTCAAAATGCTAACACTGCAACACATAAGGTCCTTACTGCCCAAGAGGGCATATTCCGTCTCTATAGACTTGTCAGACGCCTATTGGCACATTCCATTTAGCCATCGACTCTCCCCCTACCTAGGGTTCAGGCTACAACGAAGACTATACGCCTTCGGAGCCATGCCATTCGGGCTAAACATAGCCCCAAGGATTTTTACGAAGCTTGCGAGCGTAGCTCTCAAACAATTACGCCTAAAGGGAATTCAGGTAGTAGCCTACCTGGACGACTGGTTGGCGTGGGCAGCATCCGAGACAGAATGCTTGCAAGCTTCCAGTCAAGTGATCCAGTTCCTAGAGTACCTAGGCTTCAAGATCAACAGAAAAAGTCTCGACTTTCTCCATCTCAAAAGTTCCAGTGGCTGGGAATCCACTGGGACCTTTTGTCACACCGTTTCTCCACCCCGGCGAAGAAAAGGAAGGAGATAGCGGGGTTCTGTCAAGAGACTTCAAGATTCCGAAAGGATATCAAGACACGAGCAGGAGAGAGTACTGCTTCGGTGACAGACCCAGTGCTAAGAG
>NC_090729.1:1070298-1080344 GCF_036898095.1 Palaemon carinicauda
TAATGCTCTGAGCAACTATCTAGAGGTCAATCTGTTCATTCAGATCTGCATTTTCCTTGAACATCATCTCTCCACTTGCATTATTTTATCTGTGATAAGTTTGTTTATTTGCAATTTCTTTTAGCCACTATTTGTATTACAGGTTATCAATCCCCATTTGCTAATTTTCTTTAATGCCCTATCCACCATCCTCTATGCCAGCTCACGCTTGTATGTTTGATCATCCAACTTAACATTATTATTATTATTATTATTATTATTATTATTATTATTATTATTATTATTATTATTATTATTAGCAAAGCTACAACCCTAGTTGGAAAAAGCAGGATGTCCCACCAGGAAAGGAAACAAGGAAATAATAATAATAATAATAATAATAATAATAATAATAATAATTATTATTATTATTATTATTATTATTATTATTATTATTATTATTATTATTATTATTATTATTATTATTATTAGCGAAGCTACAATCCTAGTTGGAAGAGCAGGATGTCCCTCCAGGATAGAAATTAAGGAAATAATGAAACTATAAGATAAGTAATGGACAAATAAAATATTGTAAGAGCAGTATCAACATTAAAATAAATCTGTAATATATACATTATAAAAAGATACTCCTGTCAGCCCGTTCAACCTAAAAACATTCACTCCACGTTTAAACTTTTGAAGTTTCACCAAGTCGACTGCCTGTAAAGGAAGGTTATTCCACAATCTGATTACAGCTGGAATAAAATTTCCAGACTTCTGTGTAGCATTGACCCTATGACGGAGAAGGCATGACTATTAGCATTAACTGAACAACTAATATTACGAATAAGGTGGTATTGGTAGGGAGGATCTGAATGCAAAGGATGGTCAGAATTAAGAAAAAATCTTATGCAACATGCATAACGAACTATCTGAACGACGGTGCCAGAGATTAATATCTAGTTCGGGAATTAGAAATTTAAGACAACAAAATTTTCTATGTTTTTACCTCCTGTTTTTTTTTTTTTTTTTTTTTTTTTTTTCACCACTTGGTATATATCTCTTAGGTCCACCACATGGGGGTTTTACAAACTACCCCTCATCTGCTTTCCCCTCCATTTTCTCTTTTTATGCTTTGCCCAATTCGATCTTAGCCAGAACACTTGTCTTAATTACAAGTACAGCCATATTTTCACACTTCCCTCTGCAGCTTATATCTATCCTAACTCCTCAGTTATACCTCCAGCCACTCCTCTTCTCACCATTACATCTATCAATTTGCTCCCCCACCGTCTATTTGCCAACAGTCGAGTAAACTTTTTCTCACCATTTTCTGTTTTGAGTGTTTGTGTGTGTCTATATCTTTGTATGTATGTTTACTATCACACTTTGGATTAATTAAACGTGGATTGTACATTCACAAGATCATTTTGTGAGCTACCAAGGGAGGAGTTATATATATATATATATATATATATATATATATATATATATATATATATATATATATATATATATATATATATATATATATATATATATATATTATATATATATATATATATATATATATATATATATATATATATATATATATATATATATATATATATTACAGCAAAGCTCCATAAAAACATGGGAGTAAGGCTTAGAAATATATTTTATTGATAACCAATCCTCTCTCTCTCTCTCTCTCTCTCTCTCTCTCTCTCTCTCTCTCTCTCTCTCTCTCTCTCTCTCTCTCTCTCTCTCGCCGCCCTTGCCTTCTGTATATGCATTTACAATTTTTTCCCAATAATCAATAGCACATTTGCGTTCCCTCAAGTGTGTGTAACTAACGCCATTATAGTGGCCTTTTTGTATGGGGGGAAGGGTCGTGGCTAGCATATACAAGTAATTATCAGAAATACTTGAAAATCAAAGTTGTTTTGATTATATATATATATATATATATATATATATATATATATATATATATATACATATATATATATATATATATATATATATATATATATATATATATATATATATATATATATATATATATATATATCAAATAAGCCATATATTTTTGATACATTAATGTCTGGATTCTCTTAACGACCTTGGGATCAGAGCCCAAGGCGAAATCACTCAAAGACAAGAGCTTGTGAGCGGCCGGGAATCTAACCCTGGTCCCGCAAGCTTGTATCAAGGTCTATATATACCAGGTCAGCCAACGCGCAGCTTAAGCTGTGAATCACCCATACTGTGACGTCAAGCTTCCCTGTCTCACACACGTGGGTAAACAAAACAAAGGACCGTTGCCTTAGTTAGCTACCTATAGAGGTAACGTAAACAATAGGAGACGCTGTTTCCATTATCATTTTATTCATTCATTCATTCCGTCACTAATAATGCCAAGTAACTGTGCAGTATTTGGCTGTTATAATAGACATGATAAAACTAGAAGCTAAAACATAAAATAGACATGATAAAACTAGAAGCTAAAACATAAAATACCATCGCTTTCCAAATGAAAAACCATACATAGACCAGTGGATACATACATGTTGCCTGCAGAAAGAATTAACGTTGTGGATGCTACTGTTTGCTCGATTCAATTTAAACCAGGCGATTACAAAGATGACATAAAGACAAGGTTACTAGGTGTTGAAAGTCTTAGAAATTGACTACCTACTTACACAAACACTAAATCAAGATTGCCTTGAACATTTCTTTGGGTGTATAAGGCAAATGGATGGGCTCTATGATCATCCTCAGGCTGTGAACTTAAAATTTTGGCTAAAATAAATGTTACTAGGAAAGGAAATTAAAGTATTAAGTGAAAAGTGTAATATCACCACCGTTGAAAAATCTCATGAATCAGCCAAAGACGATGAATCTATCACGAAAGGGACTTAGCGTTAGAAATATGCCTAACAACGCAGATATTCAGAAATTTTGATTTAGAGAAAGAGGCTTTAGACGAGGAAGAAGACCTTTTGAGAGCAAATAAAGAAATAAAGAAAGATATTGGGGGAGTAATTGAGGAAGAAGCTCTTAAATACATTGGTGAATATATTGTAAAGAAATTTTGTGTGAAATATCCTGAGTTAGGAAATAAGACTGAAGAAGTGCTAAGGAATGATACTTGGATAGCATGTGTTAATGGGGGGGGGGGGGGGAATTACATGCACCTTCTAGTCAGTTTTTTTCAAAGTTGTCAATAATACGGGAGATTTTTAATGCTGTACACGGGGAAGCTCTCATGGAGGGAAAAAATTGTTTTAAAAAGCTTTATTTAGAATTAAAACAGTCTGGTATTGAAGTTCCTGACAATGTTATTGCTTTTTTTTGTTAAGATATCGGTATATTTTCGAATGCGATATCTTAATAATTTGATAAAGTATAGAAAACCTCAAGGACAACCATGCAGGGAGGCCCTAAGAAAAAAAAAAAATGAAAGTTATAACTTAATAAAATATTTTCCAAAGGTAAAATGTTTTTTTATTTACATTGACTGTGTGATAGATCTACGTTCTTAATGGGTCTCGCCAACACTAAACCCCTTCAGATGACGTAGGTGCGCAGAAGAGGCTTGAAATCGGTACGCTGTCTGGCTGACCTGGTATATCTGGACCGCAGCTTGTATAGACAGTGACTACCAAGTGGTAGTCACTGTCTATACAAGCTTGCGGGACCAGGGTTAGATTCCCGGCCGCTCACAAGCTCTTGTCTTTGTGTGATTTCACCTGGGACTCTGATCCTAAGGTCGTTAAGAGAATCCAGACATTAATGAATCAAAAATATATGGCTTATTTGAATATGAAAATGTGCAAAATTTATCATATATATATATATATATATATATATATATATATATATATATATATATATATAATATATATATATATATATATATATATATTTATGTGTGTATATATATATATATATATATATATATACACGTATATATATATATATATATATATATATATATATATATATATATATATATATATATATATATAATTTATATATAAATAAATTATATAAACTAATTGCTACCTCTTATGGTCTGCGTATCTATGTCCAATCAACTTTAATATTGCTTTTGCAAACACTAGCAGATATTATTTTGCTTTACTCAACGTAATGTGAAGTAAATTATCTGATATTGGAAGGACTTAATAGAAATGCTAACCAGATTTTAACGAGCTGACTGTAAGATGATAATTTCAGTAAATATATATATATATATATATATATATATATATATATATATATATATATATATATATATATATATATATATATATATATATATATATATACATACATATACACACACACACACACACATATATATATATATATATATATATATATATATTATATATATATATATATATATTATATATATATACATATATATATGTATATACATACATACATATATATATGTATATACATACATACATACATACATATATATATATATATATATATATATATATATATATATATATATATATATATATATATGTATATATATAACGTAACTCTATCAAGGCATGAAAGGGAAAGTGAACAAAAAGCTCTTAGTAATTTCGTTTATGGACGTGTTTTTTCACTCTTCTTTTTATGTCTTTATAGATATTTTACGCTTATTTCATACATTATGTAAATGAGTGTGGGTGTTGTGTATATTGTAGCTATATATGCATACATTATTATTATTATTATTATTATTATTATTATTATTATTATTATTATTATTATTGTTATTATCATTATCATTATTTTTGTTATCATTATTATTATTATTATTATTATTATTATTATTATTATTATTATTATTATTATTATTATTATTATTATTATTATTATTATTATTTTGTAATAAAAAATTTTAGCCATGTTTTATTAAAAACCATTGCTTCCTTTTGTCATCAGTACTGCATTCTCCCAGTAACTGTTTTATGTTCGTCATCAATTGTAAGAGCAAAACACATTATTATTATTATTATTATTATTATTATTATTATTATTATTATTATTATTATTATTATTATTATTATTATTATTATTATTATTACTTGCTAATCTATAACCCTAGTTGGTCAAGCAGGATGCTATAAGCCTAGGGGCTCCAACAGGGATAATAGCCTAGTGAGGAAAGTTAACAAGGAAAAAATTTACTATTTTATGAACAGTAACAACATTAAAATTAAATATTCCCTGTATGAACTATGAAAACTTTTAAACAAGAGGAAGAGGAATAAGATAGGACTGCTTTTCTAAAAGTAAACCAGTTAAGATAAGTAAAATCGAATTCATTGGTACGCGTTACTAGAGGCGCTAGGAGTCTCCTCTCATCATCAGGCTGAGACTGAATGATGTGGCTCGGGTGGTTTGTGAAGTCAGGCGCTGATTGGTCCTCGTGGGGATTGAAGAATTCTGCTAACTTTTGCATAGTTTTAGATTATTTCTTAGTATTTCCTTTTTCTTAAATAAAAATAACTGTTGTTCATATGTTTGTAGTGATGAGATTAATATTTCTTTTCAGGCGAATTTGGTGATTATTTTTTTCTTTTAATAAAGTTCACAGTTTTATGTGGTAATATAGAGCGAATGAAATCAGGGTAGTCGGTTATTATTAGAAATATATGAAAATTAATATTATAAAGAGTCCATTCATGTAAAGTTATAAATATCTTTGAATTTTATTTAGTAAGTAAAACCAACATTCATTCATTTTTATATGCGAGGATACCGAGTCAAACACAGTGTCGATGATTCGCAGAAGTGTAATAACTTGAGCACTTCCTGCCTAGGTACCAAAGCACTCTGCTTGCCAGTGCATGCAACCTTGAATAAAAATGAATCAGTAGGCGTGTAGTGGAGGGAGTAGGGCCATTTCATCTAGTTTATTTATATAGATTTTTAATTTTATTTTAAATGGTTTTTGTAATAAACTTTTATGAAATTATTTTGGTGGCAAAGGTTTGTGTGTGTATGTATATATATATATATATATATATATATATATATATATATATATATATATATATATATATATATATATATATATATATGTATATATATATATATATATGTATATTATGTATATATATATATGTATATATATATATATATATATATATATATATATATATATATATATATATATATATATATATATATATATATATTCAAAGGAAACCATGAATGTTTAATATTTGGTTTAAATCTCCTACTGTATGTTAATATTTATATCAAGAACCGTTATTAGGTGTTGATACATTTGAATAATCAAGTTATTAAATTGCTTCCTATTTTGTCCAGATATCTAGTTATCCCTTTTCCTTTGTAATCGATCTGTTGAATTCCCCTTCTATATTGCCGAATGATATATATCTTGGCAGGTAAATAGCTTTCTTTTCTTTTAAACTCTCCTCGTTTTCTTTCCTCCAGTTTCTGTGTCCTGTGCTAGATGCTAATGTTACCAGACCAATTTATATCTGCTTTTGATAGAATTTTCTGAGTTGTAAGGACTATGAGATCGTAAAGGGGGGTGTTATAAGAGTTTCTGCTGTCTTATAACATCTAATCGCTGTATTTTGTACTTTAGTATATACATTTTATTTTCATCTATGATAGAATCTGTATAATTTCGCTACCATAGTGACGAGCAAGCGAGAACGTATATAACCTAAACTGTAACCACTTTACACTAAATTATGATGCAGGATCATAAGACTACACCAATCGATGATTGGTAAATGATTCAAAATAAAGAGGCAAAATGCTAAAAGATAGCGGAAAACAACATGCTCATGTTACACTGCCTTAAGGAGGCCGGTATCTCTCTTCAGAATCATCCTCTTGAAAATCTTATTTTTAGTTGCATCTAAAGATTACTTTACTTTCATCTCTTCTTTCGCATCACATTCGTGATTGCGTTATCCTCGTCCGTTGCGACCCCCCTGTGAATGCTTCTGCAATGCACTTGAATTTCATATGTAATGTTATTTCTCTCTCTCTCTCTCTCTCTCTCTCTCTCTCTATATATATATATATATATATATATATATATATATATATATATATATATATATATATATATAATATATATATATATATATATATATATATATATATAGATATAGATATAAATCTCGCACTAATATGAAAAAACCTGTTTAAGCTTGCCATTTTATGATTCATATTAGTAAAGATTTTTTTTTATGGCATGTTATCCTCAACCGTTTGTATATAAGCTTGTGATATACCGTTAATAAAACAGTCATGTCCACCACGTCCCTCTGTTGAGACGTAGTCGTAGCCTACCTCACTTTAGTGCTCAGATCTTCGTAATCTTTTCTTATCTCTTTATGTACTTCCCTTAAAAGGTTGTTTTTATTTATTTTTAATGCAAGATCCCGTTAACCTCAATTTATCTTTCATCATACGGTTTATCTTTCAGATATTTTTATTTCCTTCCTTTGCAAGATTTCCTCTTGGTCTTGCACCAGTTTCTTCTGTGTGTTAGCTTTTTATGTTCTTGTTTTCCATTTTTTTTCTTTTTTATTATAGAATCCTCTAATTCCTTCTCTTAGCTTTTAAACTTACTTAACCACCATATGACATTCTATTTTCTTTGTCTTCAGGTTTCTATAAATAGAACATAGACCTATCTCTATTCCTTATATCATATCGTCTGAACTATTTATTGATTTGTATTATCTATTACTTAATATTCACAGCAAGGTTTCCCCCCATAGCCTTTTATATTTTATAATCTGCGTTATCCTCCAGAGATACTTCTTTTCTTTCTTTTCTGCTGCTCCTTTTTCTTTCTCTCCAGGTATTACTCCCGATTCAATTGTACTGTTGATTGGGTTGTCATATTGGATGATCATCTCGGCATCCCTTTTGATGGAATGTGGAGTGGAGACGCTTTCCACCCCCCCCCCCCCCTCTCGTTCCAGGTCCCTCACTTCTCCTTTCATCTCCCAACTCCCCCCCCCCCCCTCTCCTCTCCTCTCACCCCTATCCATGCTCCTATATGATCTTGCTTCCTCTTTTATTCTCCAATTGGTGGTCCTGGAACAAAGCAATGTATGTGTTCTATTTGTTTGTTTTTCCACACTATCCCTCTTCTTATCTAATATTTACTATTTTTTGTCGATGTATGCACATATGCATACGTATACATATATGTCCATGCTTATTTTATTGTATAAAGGCCTCGGAAGAAATAATTTTCCCCCACTATACATCTTTTACTTGAAAAAAATATTTGTTTCCATCCACCAGCTTTCATTTTTACTAATCAGTTTGCACTTCTGAGTCTGACACTTACCTTTATTGAACTTTGAAGTTAAGGTTTCTGATAGGTTTGAAGTAGATCCATCAACAAACTCGTCTTATCTTTTATCAAGACCTTTTTTTTTTTTTTTATTTGACCACTGCTAGGTTAGGTGGTTGCGTTGCCACCCTGAGCGTAGATCTTAATACAAAACAACATACATTCTACTCATCTAGGGTAGGGTCTCTTAGCACCATATAGGTCTTCAGACAGACTTCATAAGATCGACCATTTTGATACGACCCAGGGAGGCATATTGCCGGCTCTTGGGACCCAATCTCTTGAATAGCAAGGTCCTAATGTATTTGCATATGCTGTACTCTTGATGGAGCGGCCTTCCCCATATTTGCTTATCTCTCCCATCACAGGTGATTGGCTGAACATTAGCAGAAGCACCCTCCATCCCATTGGCTAATGAGCTAAGCATCCTAATAATTGATGCTATCACGTTTAAGTCTCAATTTAGTCACAGATTCGTGACCATGAAATCCCCAAACAAAAGGGATACCGAACGCTAGCACTAGTGACGTCATGATTGTTTCGGTCGTACTACCTTTGGTTTGATATTTTTACTCTCCTTTGATGTTCTGGCTCGTGAATTTTAATTCATGTTTGAAAGAAAGGAAACAAAGGTTGAGGGTTTTAAGATATACCGATCCGTAGCTTATATAAAGGGAAGAAATTGCTTGGGTTGTGAAAAAAAGAAAGAAAAAAAAAGGTTATCGTAGCTGAAAGTATGGATTTGGTCATGTGGAAAAACATTAACGCCTCCATGTTGTTGAAAAGACTGTATGGGAAAGCCTAGATGGAGTTGAATAGATGGGGTGAAGGTTTTGAGAAGGAATGTCTTAGCGTCTAACAAGCCCGATGTTTGAGTCACTAATGGTGATGCTGTCAAAGTTTTTCTTTTATTTTTGCATAAATATTGTATTTCTATATTGCCGTTGTTTATGAAGGCACTTAATTTTTGAGTTATTCTAAATTTCCTTCCTTGTACGTCACTTTTTACAAGTAGTAATTTAGTTTTTATCTTTTTCATTGTAACGCAATGATATTTTAGGTATTTGAACATTATTTCCTATATGCTATGTAAATTGTCTTATATGTTTAAATATAAATCTAAAAAAATCTAATTCCCTGTCCTCACAAAACTAAAGTACACAAAATTTTATCGATTTCTAATATAGCCACGGGCCTAGAATACTTCAGATAAATTTTATCCTATTTCCCCACTTTGCTGAAGTATTTTTTAATTTTTGTTCTATATCATAGCAGAACTAATATGTACTTAAATACTATACCCTCATCCTTCAAGTAAGATATATTACGTTTTACTAAACTCTTATCACAGCACAACATTGTTCCCCTCACTGCAATTTAAATAAAGCCAAAGGGGGTTGGAATCAAATGAATACCTGGAACTAGGCAAATTCAACAATTTAGACGAAAATTGGTGGGACGTATCCCAGTCTGATATTAACCAGAAATCATATTATACCTAATAGTTACCACAGAGATGTGATATGGAACTTCTTTTTTTTTAACCCCTGTTGAATTTCATTCTAGAATTCCGGTGATTTTGACCCCATTCATATTTGCTTGACGTAAACGAATGGACGCAAAGGAACAGTTTTTGTGACGGGAAAAGTGCTCGTGTCGCGACGAGAAATTGGCATCAACCCATTCAGGGCGTACCGTCAGGCGGGAA